>NC_136859.1:35841674-36011674 GCF_951799975.1 Gobius niger
TTTTTTCTTTCTTACAACAGAAATAATGAAAAAGCTGTTTTACAAATTAAAATCAGGCCGTAAGCACAGAATTAAGACATTACATTACAGACGCCGAGCACTTCCGTTCAGTTCTGACAACACAACTGTGCAAGTCAGTTTTCCAGCAGAGGGCGGAGCAGCTGCTCAGAGAGCAGGCTGAGAACTGTGTGAATGAAGTCAAAAACCACTCAGGGGTGTTTGTGATGAGGAAATAGCATGATATGAACCCTTTAAGTGGTCACAGTTTGATCAAACAAAATGAAGAGATAAATCGTTGCTGTTTTAGGTGTAGGAAAGTTGTTTAACTCAGGGGACAGAGACGAGCAGAGGAGACTCCAGTAGTTCAGCAAATATTCTCTGTATCAGCATCACTTACGAGGACTGTAAACTTTGCACTGCCAATGCTGACTTTGATATTCTACTTTATATAGTCTGTTCAAATTTTTATTTTATTATTTTATTTTTATATGTATATATATATATATATATATAATAGTATATAATATTGTTGCGGCCAAAATGCCCTGTGCAGTGTCCGCTCTGATTGCAGTGTTTTAAGACGTCTCGGACGCGTGTCTTCTTCAACAAAGTCCATAAAAATACTGTGTTCCAAAGAGGTTTTATTGGCATTACCTTCAGCCATCCACAAATACACAGCTTCTCCACAGACAATAAACTCATAGACACGGTCGAAAAACTGTATACCTCTACACTGCAACACCTGCGTGCCCTTCCCTTCCCCCTTATATAGGGCAGGTAATCACATAATGTGACACACAGCGCCACGCAGTGGCAGGAGGCTAAAACAGATTTAAAAAAAGCCTATATGGCTCCAACAAATATATACATTTTTTTAAAACTCTTCCTCCCCCTCCGCGGGCGGTCTCTTTTTTCCTCCTGCTCGGGTCCTCTACCAGAGGCCTGGGAGCTTGAGGGTTCTGCGCAGTATCTTTGCAGTTCCTAGAACTGCACTTTTCTGGACCGAGATGTCTGATGTATTTCCTGGGATCTGCTGGAGCCACTCCTCCAGTTTGGGGGTCACTGCCCCGAGTGCCCCAACGACCACGGGCACCACTGATGCCTTCACCCTCCAGGTTTTCTCCAGCTCTTCTCTGAGCCCCTGGTGTTTCTCTAGTTTCTCGTGTTCCTTTTTACTGATGTTGAAGTCGCTTGGTATTGCTATGTCGACCACAACGGCTCCTCTGCTCTTCGTCCACCACCACAATGTCCGGTTGGTTCATTACCATTCTGTCCGTCTGTATCTGGAAGTCCCACAGGATCTCGGCTCGGTCATTCTCGACCACCTTTGGAGGTGTTTCCCACTTTGACCTTGGGGTTTCCAGCCCATACTCTGCACAGATGTTCCTGTACACTATACCAGCCACTTGGTTATGGCGTTCCATGTAAGCTTTCCCTGCAGCATCTTACACCCTGCAGTTATGTGCTGGATTGTCTCATTGGCCTCTTTGCACAGTCTACACCTGGGGTCTTGTCTGGTGTGGTAGATCTGGGCCTCGATTGCTCTGGTGCTCAAGGCCTGCTCCTGTGCAGCCATGATGAGCCTCTGTGCTGTCCTTTAGTCCGGCTCTGTCTAGCCATTGGTAGGATTTCTGAATATCCGCCACTTCAGTTATGTTTCAGTGGTACATCCCACGTAGGGGCTTCTTCTAGGCTTCTTTCTGTTCGGTCAGTAAGTTTAGGAGGACGGCCGGGTCTTGGTAGGTTTGCAGTGATGTCAGACTCTTTCCATTCCTAGATGGTGTTTTTAACTGTACTCTGAGAGATGTTCAAAGCTCTGGAAATCTTTTTTATAAGCTAACCCAGCTTTATACTTCTCAATAACCTTATCCTTGACCTGTCTGGTGTGTTCTTGGACTTCATGATGCTTCTTCTCCACAATAGTCTCTAACAGACCTATGACTCTCTAGACTCTATGAGGTCATTGGGTCAAGATGTGATCATTCAGAAATCATCAGGAAACTTCTGAAGGAAGTTTGTTGCACTAAAAGGAAAGGGGGGCCTGTACTTTTGCACATCACACTTTTCAATTTTTTATACATTACAAAAAAAACAAATCATGTATAAATTTCATTTCACTTCACGATTGTGTGTCACTTAGTGTGTGTCCTTCACATAAAATTTGGATTAAATATATTTATGTTTATGGTCCATAGTATGGCAAAATGTTTGAAAGTTAAAGGAGGGCGGATAATTTTGCATACCACTGTATATGTTAATTTAAGTGTTTGGGAAGTTTAAAATGTTTGAAAATTCCCCAAATTTCTGAGCCCAAGTTTCCAGAAAATGTCCAGAAATGTTCTGTAGTTTTGCAACCCCAGTGGTGACCAGCTTCACCGAGACCAATATCCACCCACCCATGTTTTTCCACTTTAGCCCCGCGGGTTTGTCACTTTAATGCTTTTTAATGTCAGGATACTGTGTTTTCAATGCCACAAACGCATCAAAGCTGTGCCTGTGTCATTTCTTAAAGCCGGTAAACATTCCATCAAACACTGGAATGAGTGGAGATTTCAATATGCAAAAAAAACACAAAAGCTGAAATCTAAGTTTCTTTGTGAATGGCTTGGTTTTCTCCTCCGCCATCCTGCCTTCCCTCTCAGAAGCGGCTGACCTCACTGCCTCATTCCTCTGTGAAACAATCCCTGCGAGATTACCAACATTCTGTGTCCTGTTGTTTATTTCTTTCCTTTTTAAATGAAGCAATTTCCCTCTAAGTGACAGATGCGCACGGGCCTATTAGCGCCGCAGCGATTAGGAATCTCATAAAGACAAACAAGCCCCGCCCACTGCAGGCAGGTACGGATCCGGCGGCGTAAAACCGAAGATATCTCTCCACACGCTCCACTACACGGAGCAGAGCTTTGACCTTGCGACCCGTTATTAGCTGCTGACTGACGAGGGGAGGCGGGAGGCTGACGGTAGAGGAGGGGGCCGTGCCAGGGTCCGCGTTGGCATCTGGGAAATGTAAATAAATAATACTTTCTGGAACGGAGCTGGAGCATCAGCATCTGGTGACTCCCCGGCTAATAGTTTTCATTGTGGCGCCATCCATTTAGCGCTTTTTGTTTGACGAGCCCCTCCCTCGGCCTAACCCCCCCTCCCCACACACACACTCACACACACACACACACACGCACACACACACACACACACACACACACTCACACACAGAGCCCCTCCTCACCTGATCCAACGCAGCATATTTTATTTTATTTTAAGAATCTCCCCCTGGATTCTTGACACTGGAGTGTAGTAGTGTGACAAAATATCGTTTTTCGATATATTGTGATATTTTGCAGGACGATGCGATATTCCGATATCTATACGTTTGATGATGTCATGCATATTAATGAGCAACGTCATGCATATTAATTAGGCAGCAGTGCCCCACTGTTTTCAGTCAATAGATGCCAATAATGATCAAGAATTCAGTCTGGACAGCAGGGGGCAGTTTTAAGCACTTGGACCAAACACTGACACACAAATAAATTACTTTTAATGATTCATTTAAGATAAGATTCATTTGGGTTGATTTATTCCTTTTTAAATAGGACTGTGGTTTCTTGTTTATTTAAATGTAAATAAAATCACTGACAGATCAATGACCCATTTTCAGTTTGTAAGTCAAGGATCATTAATAAAAGTGGTACAAAGCACATACAAAAATGTAAATGATGAATAATATGTAGTATGTTAAAATAAAGGTTTAAAAGTTTTGTTTTTTTGTCGTAATGTATCTTAGGTTATTTCATTGCATCATTTTTTAATGAATTAAAACTGTTTCAAACACATTTCTTTCATCCTCCTAAATCATAACCGTCAAAATGACCTGGCTGTGGAACTGCAAACAGAAACATACAGAAATGTCTCGTCCCAGCAGCTTTTGGGAAGCACAGAAGTCTGCACTGGGACAAAGTAACAGTGCAACAACAGACAATGGAGCAAATATTACTGAGGCTTTCGGGTTTATGGAGAGGAGGAGGACAACAATTTGTGAATCAGATGCAAGTGAAAACTGTGAAGATGACAAAGGAGGACAGGAAGGAAATATAACCTTGAAGCAGCAACATTGTTGACTGAAGAACCAACTGCCCAGGCGTCATCACCGGTCCTGCCGCCGCCTCAGCCATTCACGTAACGGTCAGCCTTGTCAAAACGCTAGGGCCTGTGGACTGAAGGTGAGAGATCTGCTGCTGCGGCTGAAGTCACTGAGGGAAAATGTCAACTCCTGCAACGACACAAGCTGGAATCCTCTTTACCTGCAGAGGATTGTTAGAATCATGAGATGCTGAGAAAGAGCCATCACAGCCCTGCTACGCTTCACTACAGGGAGAACCATATGTTTACATACACTTTAGAAAAAGACATATTTGCATTTTTTTTTGCATGAAACCTTTTTTTTTTTAAGGTCAAGTAGAATTTTAGAAATATATTTTTATTTGCTAAATTCCAGAAGAATGAGAGATAGAATTTTCTATTCATATTACTTTTTACAAAACCAAAAGTCACCAGATCTTATACATTTGTTCTTGGGTTGATCTTCACATTTCAGACACAGAACCCGCCTTCTTTCTGATCAGTATGATGACTGGACATTTACAGTGCCTCTCGTAAGTATTCATACACCTTGAACTTTTGCACATTTTGTCATGTTTACAACCCTAAACATAAAGATTTTATTAAGATTTTTTTTACTGAACGTTCACACACAAGTAACAGACAACTGTGAAGTGAAAGCAAAATGATACATGATTCTGTTATTTTTCAAAAAATAGAAAAGTGAAAAGTGGGGCGTGCATAAGTATTCATACAGCATTTTCTGAGTGCATTAAATTGCCTTTAAAACATTCCTAATGACTCCAGAATGTTCACACATTGGCCTAACGGGGAAATAGAGGTCACCTGTGTGTAATCTACTCTCAGAATAATTACAGCTGTTCTTTTAGGACCTCAGAGCTGTGGTCGGAGTGTATTGGTCACTAAAACACATCATGAAGGTCAAGGAGCACCAGAGAGGTCAGGGATAAAGCTGCATTAGAGCAGCATTAAGTTATACAAAGATTTACCAAGATTTAAACATCTCCCAGAGCACTGTTCAATCCATCATTTGGAAATGGAAAGAGTAAAGCACCACTGCCAACTTACCAAGACGTGGTCGTCCACCTAAACTAAAAGACGGAACAAGGAGAGCACTGGTAAGAAATATAACCAAGTGCCCCAAGATAACTCTGGAGGAGCTGTGAAGTCCTGCCGCGGAGCTGGGGGAATCTGGACATGGGACAACTATAAGTCGTATCTACACAAATCTGGCCTTCATGGACGAGTGGAAGAAGAAAGCCATTATTGAAAGGAGGTCATAAGAAATCCTGTTTGAAGTTTGCTAGAAGTCATATGGAGGACACAGCTCCATGTGGAAGAAGGAGCTTTGGTCAGATGAGACAAAAAATGAACTTTTTGGCCCAAATGCAAAACGTTATGTATGGAGCAAACCTGACACTCATCGTCCTGAGTGCACCATCCCCAGTGTCAAATATACGGGGGGGAGCATCATGCTGTGGGGCTGCTTTTCCTCAGCAGGGACTGGGGAGATTGTAAGAATAGTTATGAAGATGGATGGAGCCAAATACAGAGACATTTTGGAGGAAAACCTCCAAAGTCAGCAAGAGAACTGAGGCTGGGGCGGAGATTCACCTTCAGCCGGACAATGACCCTAAACACAAAGATAAATCTACAATGGAATGGTTCAATAAAAACATATTAATGTGTTAGAATGGCCCAGTCAAAGTCCTGACCTAAATCCTATTGAAAATCTGTGGAAAGGTCTGAAAACTGCTGTTCACAAACGTTCTCCTTCTAATGTGACAGAGCTGGAGTTGTTTTTTAAAGATGAATGGGCTAAAATGTCAGTCTCTACATGTGCAAATCTTGTAGAGTCAAACCCAAAAGACTTTCTGCTGTTATTGCAGTAAAAGGGGGTTCCACAAAGTATTCATTCATGCTGTATGAATACTTATGCAAGCCCCACTTTTCACTTTTCTATTTTTTGAAAAATAACAGAATCATGTATCATTTTGCTTTCACTTCACAGTTGTCTGTTACTTGTGTGTGAACGTTCAGTAAAAAAATCAAAATAAAATCTTTATGTTTAGGATAGTAAACATGACAAAATGTGCAAAAGTTCAAGGTGTATGAATACTTTCGAGAGGCACTGTACATCATTGTTTTAACCAATGAACGTGGCTCCAAAATCATGACATCGTCATCTGGGCTTTCCCAATTTTTTTTTAAAGGTATAGTATATTAGTGTATGTAAACTTCTGACTTTGGAAAAAGTAACATAAACAATTCAAAAAAATGTAAAGAAAAAATCTATCCCTCACTCTTCTGGCATTTAGCAAATAAAAGTATTTTTTCAAATTCTACTAAAAGTTAATTCTGGTTTCCTGTCAGACTGTGACACTTTTATAAAGTGTATGTAAACATGTGGTTCTCATCATCATGTAACATACTCGATATTTATTTTGTGATGCTGTTTTTTTGCTGTTTTTCTCGTGCAGCCTCTCATTGTGCAGTGAGTTCCTTGTGGTATAAATAAACTTTCCTTGCCTCTAATTCAGTGCAGCAGGACTCACACATCCATTCACCAAACCTTCTAAACGTGCTCATGAGAGGCTGATCCCTGGTTAGTTCATTGGTTGTAGTAGATGCTCATTAGAGGCTGATCCCTGGTTAGTTCATTGGTTGTAGTAGATGCTCATGAGATGTTTGTGGTGTTCTTGCACTTTGTTTCATTTGCCCTTTTGAAGCTTTGAGTTTTTAGGAGTTATGAGTAGGGATGGGTACCGTTTTCTTTTCTTTTTTCAATACCACTACCTTAACGATACCTGATTTTTGGTACCGGTGCCTTAACGGTACTTTTTTCGATTCCCATGTCATTTTAATTAAATAAAAGATAACGTGTTTTAAGTACAGTTCAGGAAAAAGTCCTAAAACAGCACAGCAGAAGCTACACAGGCCACAGCAGCGTCGCCTGTAACTTCTGTCACTAAAGGTAAAGAGTCTTTCTTGTTGTCACTGCTCTCTTTTGCTTTTCAATTTGACTAAAAACTTCAGTCCTGGTTTATAACTGGTTTAGTTTAGCTCTGGGTTTTACAACCGGTGTAGTCCTGGTTTAGTCCTGGTTTAGTCCTGGTTTAGTCCTGGCTCAGCGACCGTTTCCATACTGAGATATGTTCTTACCTGAGCTTAGACGAGTTGATCCGTACCTGTCTGGTCTTTGTGCCCGTGGAAGAGCGTGGTCGCTTCTAACTTCACCCCCGTTTGGAGCTTTTGGAATATACTGGGAGAGGCCAAATGCTAACAACATCTTTTGTCGTTTTGCGTGACTGAGCGCACGCACAAAGACCAGACAGGTATGTGAAATTGGTGGCCTTTTCCTTTAAGGACTGCTCTGTAATGGTTGATCTGAATTGAACACAAGTAAGTAAGCAAGTAAGTACTTTATTTGTCATTGTACAACCTTACAACTAGATAGAGTTCAGGTGTTAGTCCTGAGCCGCTGCAACTGAGCTGCACTGCCACTGTGGGTCGACCTGACCAGCATGTTTTTGGAGGTCGGAGGAAACCTGGCTGTCTTCAGTCTCCTCTGAAACAGTGCAGCGCATCCTGGGTTTGCCCCTATTTCAAAGCGTGGTGTTCTGCACTGGTCAGCTCCTCTTCCTCCTCCTTCCTCTTCCTCCCTCCGCACTCTCCAATCCACAACAGTCTTTCACAATCTTCTGGGAAGAGTTTAGAAGTTAATCTGTTTCAAGAGTTTAGAAGTTAATCTGTTTTATTCTCCAGTGAACGTCCATTAGCCAGAACAATGGAAGGCATGTGTGGCTTAGCTGTGAGTCTTGCCCAGATACCTCCTTGTTTGTCCCTTCCTTGTTTCCTGTAGCTCCTCTTGTGACTCCTCCGCTGTGCTGCAGGTGTGGGAGGCTCTTGGTGCCTCTTCAGTGTCTCAGAAGAAGAAATGTGTAGGTCTCAAATGTCTTAAGCTCATGAACTAGCTGTGTTTACTTTTTAAAAGCTGCTTTCTTTGGGGCCATTATGGAGATTCTGCAGGAAAAAAAATCCACCGATCCCCACAATAACTCAGCAAAGACATACAAAAGTATCCAGTAAAACAAAGTGGAACACAGAAACCACAAATGCACTTAGCTGTTTTTGGGCCCAGGTGTATTGTTATTAGGGATGAACTGATACCAGTATCGGGTATTGGGCAGATACGACATGTTTGTACTTGTACTCATTAATGAGCTCCCGATACCAGAAGCCGATACCACGTGACGTGTGGCCGGCGCTCCTACAGCGCTCTCCACTGAGGAGACAAAATAACAACAAACTGGAGAATTCTTCGGTGCAAATCCAATATTCCACATAGAGCTGACTTTATTACAGACGACACTCCCTAAATCAGAGTCTGTGCTGGATTTAACCAGAGCTAAATGTTAAAGACATACAGCATGTTTATATTGAGCCAAAATGAGCAAAACAATCCAAATGCTGCAGCCACTGGATAAGTTACTATAAACACTCGAGAAAATCCACACGGAGCTGAAGCAAAGGAGAAAAGACCATTTATCTGCAGTAAGTAACCATCACAATACTATTGTTAAATAAAAATACATAAATGAATAAAGCACAGGCACTGATTCTATGATGGACAGTGCAATAAAAATAAAAAATAATATTGAATGAAAATAAAAATAACATAAAATGGCTTCTGTTCAATTCTGATATAACTTCTCTTAAAGTGTCGCCTACTTTACTTAAGGAAATGTAAATGAGTAATTAACTAATTACTAACCAATCTGCTGTGAAAAAGTCAGTCTATAAACCGCCTATTCACTTCAAAAAAGTCTGTTGAAGAAAATGCCTTGGACTCATATCGGTATTCGGTATCGGTAAGTACTTTAATCAAAGTACTCGTACTTGTATCGGTTTTAGAACAAGTGGTATCAGTGCATTTCTAATTGTGATTGAAACATGACACAGTGTTCAGTAAGAACCTAAAAATGTTTAAATGAGCCACATCATTGTATAAGCCACAAGGTTCAAAGCTTCTAGTTTGTAAATGACGTATGTTACAGTAAATACTGCAGTATTTTGTGAGCTGTTGGAGTTAAAAGTGTGGATTTATAATAAAAACACAACAAAAAAGTGACAAAAACGTGATGAAAACACGACAAAACAATCGTCAAAAAAGTAACGAAAACATGACAAAAAAGAGACGACAATGCGACAAAAATGCAAAAAAAAAGTGACATAAATAACAATGCAACTAAAAATTCAGATCAGTTTTGTCGGACTTAGCTTTCAAATGAGGCAATGCTCTAGTCGAGACGCTTTTAGATTTGGATGAAGCTGAAGGGTAAATGGGTAAAGAGCAAGGTACCTGCTATATTTTCATAAAATACAGTTTATAATTTTAGATAATCTGAGGTCACCTTCACAGGAGCAAATATAATATCGTTAGCCACATAGCATAATTGCCTACGTCGTTTTGTATTGTTAAAATGGCAATATGAGAAAAACAATGTGTTTCCTATAAAACGTCTTTTTACATGTTTTCCAAAATCAAAACAAAAATGAGTGGCTAAAATGTGGCTAACGATATATAATACATATATATATCTATTATAGAAAACGCTATCTCAATGGCCGCCGCCTGGGCGCCGCCATGTTTATTTCCCATACCGACTTTGAAGCTAAGCAGGGACGGGCCTGGTTAGGACTGGGATGGGAGACCGTTTGGGAACACCAGGAAGCCTGGCGACAGTACTGAGTTTGTGCGTGGTTGGTGCTGCCGTGCGTGTGCGCGCATCCAAACAGGGCGGTGTGTGCGTATGTGTGTGTGTGCGCGCGCGTGTGTGCGTGTGCGTGCGTGCGCGCGTGTATGTGTGCGCGCGCATCCAACCAGGGCGATGTGTGTCATTGTCACTCACCGCTAACCTGCAGACGCTCCGCACAGGTACAGTTACATCCTCCCAAACACATCTGCGTGTCTTTGTTTAAGTCTCTCCTGCAGTGACCGAGGCTGTGGTTCATTTTACATCCAGGGCTGCGTAATGTTAGAGACGCAGACAAATGCGTAACATCCAATCCTGCCCATATACGTCTCCAAAGCTTTGTCTCCGAAAAAACAGTACACGCTAAACATTGCCCAAAACCTGCTCAAACACAACTCTAATCAAACGCGCTGCTCCGACTGATTTCTCCTCCGTGTGAGTCAAAGCGAAAATGAAACTACTACTTAACGAGCGCATGGCCTGCACTGCGTAGTTTTTTTTCTTTTTTTTTACTTTGCTGCTGTACCATTTGTTTTCTATTTTGCTTTCACGTATTGTGAGCCCAGAGGTACATTTGATTCTAAAGCAGCTTTGAAAGCATTGCCAATTTTATTGTAAGGTTATAAATACTGTCTAACAACGATCATTAGGCTATTTCATTTCAAAACCTACTTCTTATTTTTTTTATTGTACACTACCGTGATGCACCAAACCACGGGTCCTGCACCGTGACCCAAACCGTTAGAGCTGAACCCCTAATGTTTATCCATAATTATCCCACTGTCTCTTGAATTCTATTCCCTGAGTTTAGCGAAAATATTGTCGATGTAGTTTATAAGAAAGGAGCACGGGTGCCTCAAACACTCCAATTGCAGTTTGTTTGACATTATTTTTAGCATTCATTATTTTACACATTTGTAGTGGCCACAGTTTTTGGAATGGGTTGGGAACCACTGGTCTACAGCTGAACTGTGTGACGGGTTGGACATTTCTTTGTAATCACTCATAATCTCAGAATATCAAATGTGGAGACTAGCTGAGGCCCGGCCGAAGGCTAGTAATATTATAAACATTTGAAAACCTGTCACTGATTTAGAAGTTTCAGTCCATGTCCTGCTGAAACAATGTGTTTGTGTGTCTTTCCCAGACATTGTCAATGTAAATGATCAAATTCCAGTGTTATAGTTTTGAACGTTTCTCGGAGACGTCTCAATAAAACATCTCACCTTAAACCTTTGAAAGTCTCAGAGACACAAACGGTAAAGTGACAGAGCAGAGTGTCCATCACAGTATTTCAATAACTTATGAACTGTGGAACTGGCCTGGATCATCGTCAGTGTCTGTATTTCCTTCTCATGTGTGTTTGGTCACGTGACTCCTCAGCAGATGTTTATTTATTTTACAAATACACACTTTATTTCATACGCTCAGACATCACCACTCCTGTTCCAAACATCTTTATTGTCATTGTAACTGATATTCCCACCTGCACGGGGCCTTTCTGTGGAGTTTTCATGTTCTCCCTGTGTCTGCGTAGGTTTCCTCCGGATACTCTGGTTTCTGCTACCACTTAAAACATGTGCAATAGGTGAATCTTCCTGCCAGGTGTTTCTGACCTCCAGTCTGGCTCCACATTTGGAGATGGGTCCCCGGTGGGTCACCTTTACATTATTTAAAGCAGCACAAAGTAACTTGTTTAACTTAATAAATCCTTGTAGTCCCTCTGGGGGTAATACAAGTGTTGGGATGGCTGGAGGGTCTTTCATCTCCCCCTGGTGTCTCTGACCAAAAAAACACAATTGCAGCTTTCCTGACCCGGAACCCCAATACACACGAATGGAATCACAAAGAAGAAGCTAACAGGCTAGTAGTATTTACTCTCAAGAACAATTTATGAGTAAAAAAAGGCAACATGCTACGACACCTGCAGTAGCGCTTATGGCCTCTAGGGGCAGGAGTTACTTACTTCTGCTTTATAAGGTACACCCTTTAGATGAGAATCATAAAGCAATTTATTGTCAGTTTGCCCTTGTCATGTTGTCACGATCACCTCCCACTATATTCACAATCAAAGCTGTTTTATTGGCCATTGTTAGTGAACATGTTCACAACGAGGATTGATTTATTTTTTTTGTCCGGTTCAGTCGTCAACATGAAACATAAAACATATAACTTAGATAAATAGTAAACTATACAAGCTTTAGGGCATAAGAAGATTACATTTATTACACATGTTTACTGTTTACTTATCTAATCTGCACAGCTTTGAACTGTCTGCACCTCAGTGTGTTTCAGGAGCTGTTGTATCAGGGAAATAAAGTCATATCTTGTCTGTCACGTGTCCAGCGCAGGTCAGTGTGTGATGTTAGTAAACTTCATGAAATAAAACATTGTTGTACAGTTTATGAAAAGAAGCCACAGCTGCCTGACAAAGTCATCCTTTTGCTAAAACCTCTCACTCCTGCTTCATACTCAGTTTCTTACGTTTGCTCAGTTACATTTGTGCAAAATTGCATTAAGAAAAACAGACTGAGAAAGATCTGTCTCTTTTCAAGAATGAGATCCAATTTGAACTGTTGCTGTTTGGGTCACTGCTAAGTTACACAAAGTACTGCTCTATCAGTGTGTATACATGACGATATACTCATCGTCTCCCTCTTATTCCCCGAAGCCTGTCCCCTCGCCGCCCGCGCTGGCGGCTGTGCGGGCTGCTGTTTTCTTGGCGGACACGGCGCGGGCTGGTGGCTGCATAAATAAGGCATGTTGGAACATCTGGTCTTTGTTGTGCGTTCAGCTTTTTAATGTCTTCAAAGAGCAGCTCTGACGCATCGCTGACTACCACTCCGGCGCCGCGCTTCAATTTAGCACAGAATAATAAACCATCTACTGGGAATTCAATCCTCCAGTCACTCCGTTCTCCGCCCCTCCTCTCCGCCACACATTTAAGGCAACTTTCTTTTTTACTTAGTTGATTTTAAATTTTTATACCTCAGGGAGCGCCGGGCTGCGCGCGAGTCGCAATTAAAATTCACGCGCTTTCTCTTTCTTGCAGCGTCGCTTCAGACGCGGCTCGACCGGAGAAAAGTTTGTGATTATGCAGAATAGATTGCGCCCGTCAACGCAATTAAGCGGCGGGTGGCATGAATTAAACACGTATGATTGTATAAGATATGAATGATAACGCGTGTGACCACTTTCATTCTGGGACAGAGAACACAGGAGCTCACTCATCTGACACGGGCCAATCAGGGGATGCACATGAGGTCACCCTTAAGGCTCCGCTGTGTGGAGCAGGTTTTAATGATCTCAGATGAACTGACTGTAGTTGTCTCGCTCAAAACAGCACAAACACAAAACACAATCAACCAACTGGCAAAGCGTGTTCTACAGTTGAGCTCAAGCTTTATTTAGTGTATTTATTTATTGGTTTATTTGGTAAGGAATGAGTGTTCAAGGGATACTTCAGGATGTTTGACATAGGGCCTCATTTCCTAGTTATCCAGAGTGTTGCTGATTTCTGGAGATCACTTATTTATATATTATCAAATCACTTATAACACCAGACTAACCATATAAATGTCTGTGTCCAAAGAATACTTTTTGGAATATAACTGACCTGCATCACATGAATGATCACATTTTGAGGGACTATTTTCTAGCAGATCACTCCGCCGCCGCGTAGCTTATACATCCACGAAGCTGATGCTGCTCAAATATAAGTTATTTTTAATTATTCTATGGACACAGACATTTATATGGTTAGTCTGGTGTTATAAGTGATTTGCCTCAGGTGCTCTGTGGAGCGGTCACACTGTTTTTAATGCAGGCTAGCTGATACCATAGAAATGCCCTAGCCTAGCATTAGCCTAGTGCCACGAAGCTCTTCAAACATAAGAACTGCATGAATTACAAAAATAATATCTCCAGAAATCAGCAACACTCTGGATAACTAGGAAATGAGGCCCTATGTCAAACATCCCTTTAATGAACGACCCACACCGGGTTGTTGCTTTGGGCTAATTTGCATTCATTGTCTCAGACTCACACACTCAAACACACGCTCATTCTTCCTGGCCTATTGTACATGTTTTTTGTGGTAGGGGAAACCGGAGAGCCCGGAGGAAACCTACGCTTTAGTGATAACCGTTTATGCATGACATGTATATATGGAACATTAGAGAGATAAGAGAATGTATTGAGCATGAGTCGCGTCGATCAGGGGATTAGTGACAGCGAGTTTCTGATCTGGCAAAAGAAACATGGATTTAATTTTTTTAATAATAATAATAATAATAATAATAATAATAATAATAATAATAATAATAATGCATTAGTCTTATTAAGCGCTTTTCCAGATGCTCAAAGTTACTTTACAATTTCATACAATGTTCATTCACTCTATACTTGGTGATAGTAAACTAATATTGTAGCCACAGCTGCCCTGGGGTAATCTGCACCATCGGCCCCTCCCACCACCAACCACTCACACACTACATTCCCCCTCAAGTACCAACCTACCTGCTTGTTGTATGGACTACAGCTCTGGGCAGAGGAGGCAGCCGTGCTGTTGAGACGAGATCAGGCCAGTGATGAACCACAGTGATAAACCTGTCGTTACAGTCAGGGCTTATAGAGTTCTCTGCTCTTTCGGTCCATTTCGCAAACTGACTCGGATGTGTTTGTCAGTGGTCGCTTGGTGGTCATATTCCGGTCATCGATGTCATTTGTTTTCATTTTGGAGCGTCACATGAAAACCTGTTGTTATTCCAGTGGTGGAATATGTGCTGTATTGTATCACACAAGCAAGCAGGCAAACAGACTGTTTATATGAGGAAAGAAGTGCATCTTATTGTATGGATGGTGATGTGGTTGTTAACATGACCTTAACACTGTCAATAGTCATCCGTGTGGAAAGCGGGCGTTAGTCATGTATTAGGAAAGTTAGTTAACAGGTTTGGGCGACAGTCACGCTCTGAAATTCACACAGGTCATTACGTTAGCAAAGGTGTTACGCTAAAGTGTTTCGAAACGCCCGAAGAATGGTTATAGCATCCATGAGTGCTGTGTGAACGCGGCAGACTGAGATGTGGAGATAGTCTCCTCTGGGCTGAATTGGTGGAAGTGGATCTGGACAAAGGGCATTTGAGCTGAATGCTGTGAAAGTCCTGCATTTCTGAGACTGCACGTGATTTTTACATTTGGGATTGACTCATGCGGTCTGCAAATGGGCTTTTTTCTGGGTTCATAAGATATTGTTGGACTTTCCACATCCACGTGAAATCCACCGCCGAGTAGTCCTCCACAACCAGAACTATTACAGAAACATCTCACATGCTGCAAAAGCTGTTTATAATCCCATTATTTGTTTTGGTCAGGACAAAAACCTAATCAGAAAGCAGAGTGAGGCCAGCACCATGGGGTTGCCAGATCCTGCGGCTAAAACCAGTTTGGAAGGATCTCTTACTTCCGCCGATCCCAGCACCCGTCGAGTCATGTCAAGTTGGTATTTCACCATAACACGGAAAACTGGCCACACAAGAAACAATCACAAGAAGTGGCCAACAGACGACAAAACAACAGAGATGAGTGGGGAACCTCAAAAGTCCTCTTCTATTACCTTCACTGTAAAAATCACCATCTTAAATGAGACAAATGACTTTAAAACGCTTCATTAAAGATTCTTTGTGAGTCGCTAATATAAGCTAAACATGCTAACTATGGAACAAGCAGAAATTCCACTTGAAATCAGACGTATTCATTTCTTTTTCACTTGAAATAATCTGAATTTTGAAAAAATGTGCTTGTTCCATTGACAGTGAGAGGTTTGATCTAAAACCAGACCAAATCTACTCAAACCTTAGATTAATATCTCATTTCGAGTAATTAATGTTATTTCCTCCTTGAGATGATGAGTCTTTTTCCACTGTTTCCAGAAAGTCTCAGTCGTCCAGCCTCACGTATCCAAATTGAGAGTAAAGCCGGTCTTTCGAAGGTGCTGAGACACAGTCCCGCCCCGTTTGTTCTTTTCATGACTTTAATTAGCACCCGGGCTGTCTCATGTGCACACCCCTCTCCTCCGCACCCCTCCGTGTCCCGGGCAGATGTTCGGGAGCACGGGCTGCTCCTCTCTGGACGAGGAGGTGTCAGCAGGTCCCGTGTCGCGCCGTCCCGGGACGCTCACACGTCAGAGGGGCTTACAGAGAGAAACCTGCCGCTCTGACACTGACAAAGGGAAGTCTTTCGGCAGCTGTTTATTGTGTGTTTCAGTCCACACACTGTTCTCTCTGTGATGCATGTGCCAAATATAGCAGGAACGATCTCTGGGCCCCACCCGCTCAGAAAAGCCTGTTAGCTGCCACAAGTGAGCTCGTGGCAGATAGATCATCTCCAATGGTCCCTGTTTCGCTAATTAAAAAGTCTTAATTAAATTGTGTCAAAATTCAGGCCTTAAATGTCTTTAAAAAGAATTAAATTGGACTAAAACTGGCATTAAATCAAATTTTATTTGACACATGACATTTGCTGAGGGCTGTCCGTTCCCTGTACGACCGCAGCAGGAGCTTGGCTTGCGTTGCCCGCAGTAAGTCAGACCTGTTCCCGGTGAGTGTTGGTCAAATCAGGACCTTCAGCACCAGAGACGTTTTTTCTTACACGCAATGCTTCGAGACAAGTCTACACCCAGTACACCTGAATGGGTAAGTCTCTCATTTTGTTAAGGAATGATTTTTTCATCTGTTACCAATGATAATGGTTTTGTTTTTATTGTTTTGTTTTTTAAGGAAACTGTGAAGAAGCAGTTGTTGAAAAGGGTTCAGAATGTGACAACTCCAAAAAAGAAGCAAGGAGCAACCCCATCAAGAAAAAGACGTCGAAGAGCAGCCAGGAGACATGCACCGAAGAGAGTGATGAACCTTTCTCCTCCCCTACTTCAGTCTCTTCACCTGCCTCATCAGTCGCCTCGTCCTCTTCCTCCACCGTGATCCTGGAGAAGTCAACTCCATCTGCAAGTACTTCCCAAAGGGTGGATCTCTTGAGTGGTAGGTTAGAATTTACTTTACTTTTACATTTACTAAATGCTTATTGGAAAATATTTTAATTTGTATATCATGTTGTATTGTTTTACTTTTTGTATAATTTTTGTTTGTTATCTATTCCCAGAGAGCCCACAGAGCCAAGCAAGACACTATAAAACTCTACAGGATATGTACAAAACTAAGAACAAACCAAACAAGGAAGATGTATCTTAGCTGTTCTAGACGGGCTTTCATTGACTCTGATGTGATGAAGGAACAGGACAGGCCTACGAAGATACTGCAGGCTTATCCATTTTTTAAAGAACGTGGCCATGTAAGTATTTTTTTCTCACTTAACTTGTATATTTCACTAGAGGCCTCTTAATTTATTTGTATTATTTTAAATCTCTCACTGTTAGATCATCGATGAACTTCACCGAATCCTTGATAAAGGAAACCCCTTCTTCACAATGGAGCTGAAGAAATGTTGGCAGAGATTTTTTAACCAGGCGCAGTTTTATGGGGTGTTCAAAAAATTCATAGGGCCACCATTGCAGGACCAAGGTAAGGATGATTTACTGTATCTGCTGTTACCCACATACACAAAGGCCTAAAATGATTATGATGTATTCTTATTGTTTAAACAGTAAAGAATGCACTTGCTGTCCTGAAAGTACTGCCTCAGATGTTCCCTTCACATGTAGCTCTGCCGAAGAGGTTGGGACACCCAAGTGATGCTTTGTTTCACATTTTGACGGTAAGAATTTTTTTGTTTTGTTTTGTTATGTTTACGTTCTGTCTTTGTGTTAGTCCCAGTTGTTAAGGAGTGTTTCAGTTATCATGTACTTTGTTCAAACTAATGTATTTGGGTGAAGATTTAATTACTTGTTTGTTTTAGTCAGCTGAGGACCCCAACACTTACCTTCAATCAAGACCCTTGGTCAGCCCTGTGGTGATTGTCTGTGAGACAAACTGCATCCTGGCCATTGGAACGGTTCCTCTGCTTACTTTCCCCAAAGAAGACCTCAGTGAAAGTGTGATGTATCCCCTTGGCTGTTTTTAAACCTATCACCTCACATACCCCAAGTGCATTGGTACCCTCCTGTCTGTGCTACAGACGGAGGTTTTATTAGATGCCATCCATGAGAAGGACATGACTACTTCCTACAAAAAAGCTATGGCTGAATGGAGAAAGTTTCATGAATAAGACCATTCAAACATCAGTTTTACTTTAAGTAGTTCAGCAGCATTAAGTCCCTCCTAAAATGTGGCTCCTGTTCAGTTAGGGCTGGTTGATTTTGGAAAAAAGTTGTCATTATTATTTTCCCCATATTGATCAATCTCAATTTTTGTTTCGGTTTTGTTTTTTCATGATAAATTCAATAAATCTTGCTGATTCCTAAAATTAGATACATCTTCATCAAGTCTCCTTTTACGCACAAAAGTCTTCCGTTGTATTGTCCAAACTCCCAAACTAGGTACTGTTTGCACCAAAGAAATGGCTGTAAACCTGTCGGTTATAAAGTCCCATGACTTTATAACCGACATAAAGTCATGGTGACCAGCCAGTGACCTTTGAAGAGGCTTGACTCTCCAAACATGACGGATTCAGATGTTAAGGACTTGATCTGCTTTGACCCTGTGGTTTCCAAAATCAAGATTCTGAACAAAATGCTATTTTTAAACAGATCATTCACATTTGAGAGAAGACCGACATGATGACATTTAAGCTAATGCTAACAGCTAAGCTAATGCTAACAGCTAAGCTAATGCTAACAGCTAAGCTAATGCTAACAGCTAAGCTAATGCTAACAACTAAGGGAATGCAACCCAGAACAGTTAGTACAGGATGCTGTGTGAGGAGCACTTTGGCCTCACAGCAGAAAGGGCTCAGATTCCTGTCTGTGCATGTTCTTTTTGTGCTGTGCAGGTTTCCTCTGGGCGACCAAGACCCTGGCTCAAGACTGAGGATATTTGTACTTCATTTGAATCATTTTCAGTCAAAAAGATCTCCCTGTGCAATAAGCATTGTGCTTAAAAGAAGATAAAATACTTGTTATTTCAAGTGACCTGAGAGTTATTTCAAGAAAATGTACTTATTCTAGATCATGATTTGCAGTGTTGCCCTGTTGAAATAAATAGGAATTTCTCTCGAAGTAAAGTCGTGCATTCGGAGCAAGTATTTTTGCTCATATTTTGATAACACATCAAATGCTACTTGAAATAAGATGTATTTTTCTCATTTTACGTGCAAAACTGCTCATTTTCCTCACTTGGCGAGTCAGAGTTCTTCAAATGTAGGTCAAATATTCTTAATTCCAGTCATTTAAACGAATGAAGATCTACGCAGATACAAAACACATCTGCGAGCATTTTAATTGCGATTTTTCCCTTGCATGTGCGTGCACAAAGACAGCCAGCCCCTCTCCTCGCCCTCGCTCCTGTCAGCCTCTCCACTCCGGGACTGCGCCGGGTATTTTTGTCGGAGTGCGTTTATGCGGCATTTCTATTCAGCCCGTCGCCGGAGCGATTGGCCATCTGTCTCTCACTTATTATGAGTTATTTAACACACCTCCACTCGGAGCGCTCGCAGACCCCCCCTTTACTCCGCCTCTCCCCCTCCTCCCCCATCGGCAGCGGATCACGCTTCGCAGCCAAAACCCACCTCACAGATGTCACCGGTTTAAACAAAATCCACAAAATTAACTTCAATAAGGTTCTGATACCGCAAAGGTTCCTCTGCGCACTTCAGGGACTTTTAGGAATATTTAACTCCAAAACTGAGAGGATTCCGCACCATCTTGCTGTTGTCGGATCCAGGGCCGGTGAGGCTCGGTGAAAAGTTTGACGGCTGTGCGTGCGCTCAGTTTTCTTCGAGGTTGGACCAACAAGTCGCCTCAGAGACTTAGAAGTGTTCCTGTCAGTGATTAAAGGACCTGTATCAAGCTATTTACATCTTCCACAGTCAACTACAGCCACATTCTGTTCATATCTTTAGTTTGGCAAAGATCAATGCCCATTTATTAAGAATAGAGACGCATTGGTTTGTCTCTGGCCTTATTCTGGAGCAACATGAAGAGGCCGTGTAGAAAGTATTTGTATAGTGGAAGTCTTACTCTGCGTTTGATTTGCGACAAACTGAACAGTTTGTTCTAAATGTAGCCACAAGCTGCTCTCAGACACAAGCACAGTGATTCTCAACTGGTGGGTCGGGACCCAAAAGTGTGTCACAGAACCATTTTCAGTGGGTCGCTAGCCCATTCCAGGGACCTTTCTATATCTGAAACGGCGTGGAAACCACCGGAGTCTGTTTCAATGAATGTTATTGGGTTGTTTTGATCATTTATTTCAATCTGAAAGGCAAATCTATGACGTGTGGAAAATGCAATCATTTATACGATATATGACAAATTACTGTGGGCGGGACAGTAGCGCAGCATGAAGGTCCCGGGTTCCATTCCCACCTGGACGGGGCCTTTCTGTGTGGAGTTTGCACTAGGGATGGGCGATACCACATTTTTTGGAATCGATACGATACTGATACTTTTGGGGTCATTTTTCTAGATACCAATACCAATACTGATACCAGTCATTTTTATATGAGTGAATGTATTGCAATCAATGTACATTTCTAAAACTGGTTATTTTATATAATTAATAGGTACATTAAAATGGTATTACTTAAAACTGGTTAATTATACAATGTTAATGTGAAATTAAATACATAATAAGTTTAAAAATACTTTAATGACAGACAGAATCTAAACCAGAGTGGCTTAGTTCAGTTCCCTGCTGCTGTGGACTGTTTTGGCTCAGAACAAAGATGTAAATAGTCCTTTTATGTTTAAAATTGCCGCCACGCCTACTATTTACATACGCAAATTAGTATCGATACTTTTTGCCCAATATCGATACTCAAAAAGTAGCCGTTTGGTATCGATACATCGATACTGTGGTATCGATTCGCCCATCCCTAGTTTGCACCTTTTCCTCGTGTCTGTGTAGTTTTCCTCCGGGTACTCTGGTTTTCCCTACCACTTAAAACATGTACAACAGGCGAATATTAGAGATGGGTAACCGGACACAGCAAAGCTCCTGCGACATCAAAGGACGGGTCAAATGCAGAGGACACATTTCCCTACGGTGACAATAAAGTGAACCTCAACCTTAAACAACTCTTTTATTTGGGTCGCGGCTTGTAATCCAAGGGTAATGGTGGTCCTGAAGCCAGACCACTGCGAGCACACCCAAGCATTCACACCTTTGCCCCTCTCTGCCCTGTGTGTCCAAGAGTGCACACCTGATCACGAAGTTGAAATATGTTGTAAAAACAGCCCCCCCGAGGGAAGGTCCAAGAACAATAGTACGATCCACATGTACCAGCAACAGTTGTCAGGGCGAGGCAGCCAAAGGTAAAACCCACTGAACACACATCATGGCCATCAGTCATGGTGTGTCGCACAAAGACTGAACACAGCCATGGGTCACAGTTCAGACTGAGACGTTTACTGTGCAGCAGGAGACACTTCCTGGAGTGGGCGGGGGACTCGAACAGGAGGAGTCAGGATTGCTCTGAAAATCCTCACGCCAAACAGCACTTTGGGGATGTTTCTGAATGAACATCATAACGTGCTTAAGAGCTCCAGATAGTTGATCTGACATGATATAGGCCCATGAAAATGTTTGGCCTAACACATGTTTTAGCCGTCTCACACCGGGCTCACACCGGGCTCACACCGGGCTCACACCGGGCTCACACCGGGCTCACACCGGGCTCACACCAGGCTCACACCAAGCTGGAAAAAAAAGTGCATGAGCCAATTACGCACAGGTGTCCTCAGATCTTGTTCTGTGGTTGGTGGTCGCTGCCGGAAATGGCTCTGTATTTGCATAGTGTTGACATTTTTTCACCGCTAGTCTCCGCTCCGGCCGCTCGTATCTCGCCGCTCTCCTGTGTGTTTCCGGAGGCTTCTTTCCGGTTGCCAGGCAGCATAGGGAATGAATGGAAGCTCGCCGCTCTCTTCTCCCATGAACCCCATTCTTGTTCAATGTTTTACATGTTGTAGACGTGTCCACAGAGATGTCGGCCTGTGCCAGTGATATCTGTAAGTCTTTAGCTGACACTCTAGGGTTCTTTTTTACCTCATTGGAGGTAATGGATGCTGTTCCCCAATAATGGCCCTTGTCTCTTAGTTTTTTCCATTCAATATAGAAGCTCCCTATAGTCCACCGCTAATGACCTGATGGGTTAGTGAGTGGGACTGGACATTTTGGCTCAGGATATTTCCTAACAGATTCAGTATGTTTGTTGTTATCTATACCAGGGACTGCTGTGAATGAGGGTGCTTTGGCACAGATGATTGCAGCCACGCTTCTGTCAGGGGCAACTGTGGCTACAAAAGCAGTTACCACCATGTGAAGCTCTCTGGGCGACTTGCGTTGTTAAATTCCTGTCCATAAAGGAACGTTTATTCAGTGAAATGCTAAATGTTTGTTGTAAATTGGAGTTTCTAGGTTTTCATCCGAGTTCACACAAGTTTAAAGTGTCCCAAAACCTGAAAAGTGACTAAACTGAGCTGCACAGTGTCTCTGCCTAATAATAATAATAATAATAATAATAATAAAAATATATAAAATCAGCTAAACTCTTGTCATCAAACAACCGGCACCGAGCAAGCAAGCCTGGTCTGCTTTACCTGTGTTTAAAGTTGACGCTATGCATCGTGAGTAAAATGGTTTCATTTTCTAAATGTATTAAAGTCTTTAACTAACACTAAAATGAATCTTAACGCTTGAATGTCATTTTCATCCAAAAACTAAAAGTGTATTATTCTGCTGGAGAGGCGTGATGTAACGGCTGCTCGTTGACAGTGTTTTGGTCAGTGCTGAGAGTGATTGCTTTAAAATGGAGACGCTGAGACCGGTTTGGAAAAGGGAAATGGGTTCAACGAGCGCTTCAGGAAAACAAGGGCCACTCGAGCCGTGCTCTTCCAGAACAACAGGAGGCAGATAAACCAACATTATTCTACTTTCTCCCACCAGCGACGCTTCAGAAAACGTTTGCTCTAAAACATTATTTTGGGATGATCGTTTTTATTTTTTTTGTGCCTCTGTAGCATCAACTATTATTAACCCTGTTAGCTAACAGCTAATTAGCAACTTCCTGAAAAGTTTTTTTTTTTTTATCTTTAACTTGCATTTGAAAGCACTATGTACCTATTCCTTATTTGGAGCTCACGATCGTTTTTGTTGTTCGTCCTTTGAACATGTTTTGGACTGAGGCTTATACTTACTGAATGTTTAGGGACTTTAACGGCAATCCAATATATTAATGAACTTTTAGCCCATAATTCTGTAGCATTTTCTATGTGTTTTGTAAATGAATTATTTGTGCAGACATTGTGTTTTTTTAAGGGGAACAGCATTCCCTGGAACATCACTTTTTCATTTGTAATGGACAAATTATTATTCACAAATTATTCATAAGGGCCCAATTTGGACTTGACTTGACTTGTTTGTGCTAAACAGTGTTGGGGGCAACACGCTACTTAGCAACGTGTTAAAGTATTCAAATTACGTTTTCAGAGTAAAGAGTAAAGTATCAACTTTGTTTTGCATTTACGGGTATTCTAGTACTAGTTTCTTTTTCAAATCAGCAACGCCGTTAGTTTGGGGTCTGATCTAGCCTGGCCTTAGCCGTCCATAAACTCCGGTCAATAATAACTACATGTACGTCTGGGTCTGATCTCAGTGGCCGGCGTTACATCGGTTGAATTTCTACCATTTAGCGAGCGGGGGAGGCGGGGCTTGTAGGTGACGTCAAGCATTTGCGCCGATTTGCTGGTTGTAGTTTGGCAACGGCGGCGAATATGAAAGTAATGGAAGCTCTTCAATCTGTCCTGGCTCAGCTCCAAAATATCCAGAAATTAAAAATGAAGCCTTGGAATGTGCAAGGAATGTCCCCAAGAGTTATGACAGAGTTATGATAGAGTTATGACAGAGTTATGATAGAGTTATGACAGAGTTATGATAGAGTTATGATAGAGTTATGATAGAGTTATGATAGAGTTATGATAGAGTTATGATAGAGTTATGATAGAGTTATGATAGAGTTATGATAGAGTTATGACAGAGTTATGATAGTTATGATAGAGTTATGATAGAGTTATGATAGAGTTATGATAGAGTTATGATAGAGTTATGATAGAGTTATGACATAGTTATGACATAGTTATGATAGAGTTATGACAGAGTTATGATAGAGTTATGATAGAGTTATGATAGAGTTATGATAGAGTTATGATAGTTATGACAGAGTTTTGATATTTGTGTGAAAAGTTTGAGAATGTTCATAAGGCACATTCAATGGAAGTTTGTAGAACAGAGCATTATTAGTCGGTGAATTCACTGAGCCAATACAAAGCCTTTAAAGGATCTGTATCCTGCTATTTTAGCCATTCAAAAGTAAAGTATAGGCATTTATATGATATATTGTACCTCTACCACTATGGAGCACTAATTTATGTGATAAATATAAGTATTTTTTGGAGGTAAATTTCAAACCTGGAGGACACAATGCTTTGATTCAGTTAACTCCGCCCCCTCTCTCCGCTCATACAACTTTACTGTAGTAGTAGAAAAACTACACAGCAAAAAAGGAAGTTACACACACGCTAACACACACACCCTAACACACACGCGAACACGCACGCTAACACACACACTAACACACACATGCTAGCACACACGCTAACACACACACGCTAACACACACACGCTAATACACACACGCTAACACACACACGCTAACACACACGCTAACACACACGCGAACACACACGCTAACACACACACGCTAATACACACACGCTAACACACACGCTAACACACACGCTAACACACGCTAATACACACACTTTGTGATACCTTTCGGTATGAAAAGTGCTTTATAAATAAAGTTTGATTGATTGATTGACACGCTAACACACACGCTAGCACACACGCTAACATACACACGCTAACACACACACTAGCACACACACTAACACACACATGCTAGCATACACGCTAACACACACACGCTAACACGCACACGCTAACACACACACTAACACATGGTCCAGCGCTGTTTACATTATGGGACTCGTGTTGGTTATAAAAGTGAATCCACTTTGATTCGATCAAGAGACAGTCACAGAAAAACACTAGTTTGGTGAGAGTCGCCGAATCCCGGAAAGAAATGTCCAACTTCTGGCGAGTGTCCTCTTCTTTAGGAAGGTTGAATAAAGTCCTTGTGTCCTTTTGTCTGACGTTATTGTTAGATCCGAAAAAAGAACAGGCGTGTCCAGAGTAGGTTAGAAAGAGCTCCTTCTTCACGGCTTCCAGTGCAAGCGCTCGGGGGGGCGTTTGTTTTGTCCGCAGGGCAAAATCTCCTTTATTTCTTTCTTACAACAAAAATAATAGAGAAAGAATAATAATAGAAAGAAAAAGCTGTTTTACAAATTAAAAGCTGCTCAGAGAGCAGGATTCAGGAGGATTGCTGAGAACTGCGTGAATGAAGCCAAAAACAACTGGGGTGTTTTTGATAAGGAAATAGCATAACAACATGGCTAAGAGCTCCGAAAAGTCGATTTTGCATGATATAGGCCCTTTAAATGTCATTGAAAAAGCGCTGAATTGGATTCAAAAGTGTTAAATGTAAATTTCCTGGAAAATGACATTGGTGTTAAACACATTCAGCTACAGTTTTGTTTGAAATATTTTTAGCTCCAAAGTTTCCCGCTGTGTCCACTTTAGAAGTTTGGAATTTCCCTCTTTCCCCTGTCTGATGGAATGGTTGCAAATCTTAACTATACACTGACTTTTTTTTGTGCGTGTTTGTGTCATTAAAAACTAAGTATTAAACAATTGCCTTGGTGGTGTCCTGTCTGATTCCAGAATACTGCCGAACGTGGGAGAATATTTCATTGAGACGCGGTAAACGCTGGGAGCTCCTCGGTTTTCGCGGTGGCGGCAGCAGTTCTTAGCTGTGTTAGCGGAAGCCTTAGCCATCTGTGTGTGAAAACAGTGGCTTAAGGCGCGCTCAAACACGGCTGATCCCTGAGAACACAGCGCTGATGAGCTGCAGCGCGTCACCTCTCACCGCCGCGGCCGCCGCGCTAACACACCGCTAACACGCCGATCAGCTCTTCAGGGGTTGACCTCTGTGAGTTTCGCCGACGCATTGGACCCAAAGTTAGATTGTTGATCAGACATTTTGTGTCATCAGGCTTTACAAGCATTTAAAGTCTTTGAAGAAGTCCTTAAGTGTCAAGAGTGCTCATTAACAGGCCTTAAATATACATTTCTTTCATAATATTGAGATTTGAGTTTATTTGAAAAAAAACACACATCACATGCAGCTTTTACTGGAGGCTTGTGTAAATTGTACAAAATTCTCTTTTCTTAAGTTTCTCTCACTATCTTGTGTGGGACAATGTTTGCAGATCTTTCCCAAGACTGTGTTCATTTTGCGTCTGTGGCTTTAAAGAGAGAATCCCTGGTCCTGATTGGACCTGAAAGCCCCCCCCTCGTTCCCTGTGCTCATTGGTCCCTGTGAATCCTGTCTGACTCTGATTTGTTGTTGAGGTCAGTGAAGAGAGACTTTAGACAAAGAATCCTTTCATGAGACCTACTTTACATCCAAATGCAGTGAAGTACATTCTGTGACTTTTGTAATACTTTTGGACTCAAACACTGTCACTTTACAAATAGTCAGGGGGAAAATTTGAAAAATGCGACGACGGACATTCCTTCCTGATATTTGGCAACGTGGCTACATTTACTAATTCAAGAGCGCTCATTTCAAAAATATGTTGCCAAGCCCAATTCTTGGTTTAAAGCAGAACTAAGTAACTCATGCCCCTAGAGGCCATAAGCGCCACTGCAGGTGTCGTAGCATGCTGCGTTTTTCACTCAAACTTGGCTGTAAATACTTTTATGTTTAAGTGGTGCTTGCCCACAGTTAGCTTTGCCTGTTAGCCCATTAGCTTCTTCTTCGTGATTCCATTAGTGTGCATTGGGGCCTCCGACCCGGAGACAGCGAAGTTGCAATTGTGGTTTTCTGGCCAGAGACACTAGGGGGAGAGGAAAGACCCTCCGATCATCCCATCAACAACCTATATTACCCCAGAGGAACTACGAAAACGATTTATTAAGATAGAAAAGTTACTTTGTACTGAATTAACATGGTCAAATCCGTCATCAAAGATATCGTCATTGCCCATATTTAGTTGGTATAGATCACATCCCTGAGCCCTTAAGAGGAGGCGACAGACTTAAAAGTCTCCTGCAGAGGGAGTCCTTCTGGATCTACACTCTTAAAGCAACAGAGTATCCAGGTCTCAATGGGGAACTGGACTTTACCCCTTTTCTTTAATGCTTCTGTTTATAGAAGATGTTTGTATATATGACTGTAAATAATTTATAGATATGTATATTTTGTATATTATCCTGATATGTTTTTTGTGTTTTTTATATGGCTTTCCATGTTCTTGTAGCTTGTATTTTGTACTGCATCAGCTGACTGAGTTCCAGCCCCTATGGTACATGTGACCACTTATTACAGTTTAAAAGCTGCTCACACATCACTGGAGTACTGCCCTGACCAAGGCCCTGTACGGCTGAAACGTGCAGGCAATGTTTTAATCTAATGGCCATGCTGCAATAAAGGCCTTTTACCAATACTTTTCTTTGAGTGCCTCAGTTTTGTATCTTTTGTATCTTTTTGGTAAATAGTTAGTTTAATGAAAGGCTAATGTTACACTCACATGTCCATTTTTGTGTTTAATCTTTTTTTGTAGATGTGGATGATAAAGTCAATGTTAATCATCATAAAGCAATACAAGCAGAGGTTCAATCTGAGCCTGATGATTTTAATACAAATGAACATACTAATCTGCTTCCACTGTTTCGTTATCATTATTATTATTTAAATATTGCATGTGTTTTTCTCATGACCCTAATTGTCTTGTGCACGCTGTAATTGAACCGAAAATACATTACATTTACTTATTTGCCTCTGTATTTTGTCTGGACAGTGCATGTTAATGAACATAATTAATTATGATGTCATTTTTGATGACTGATTTGACCATGTTTACACATGAATTGGGCTTGGCAACATTGATTTTTGAAATCGAATTGAATCAGTAACAGTAGCCATGTTGCCAAAAATCTGAAAGGTCAGTAGGGACATTTTTAAGCACATTTTTTTTGTTTGCCCACTGACTAAATGACTTTCAAGAGCATTACATTTGACAGGCTCTGATTGAAGAATGGGTCAAATTCAAAGAACAAATATATCAGCACTTCCTCAGCCTCTTCTGTAAAAGATAAAACACACATTAACCACATCACTAAAACATCCTTCTTTCACCTCCGCAACATTGCCCGCCTCCGCCCCTCCCTTACCCTTAACAGCTGAAATCTCTCACCACTCATCTCAAGAAACTGCAATACATCCAGAACTCTCAATCTATTGATCTGATCGTCTGAAGCCAGACCCCCACGGCAAAAGGCTGAGACGACGCTCACCCTCCACAGAAACGTGTGGGGGAGGGAAGAAGGATCTCACTCTGATCACCCCGGACCTGAAGGAGGACGTGATGACCTTTGGCTGGAAGGTCGGGTTGGGCCACAGCTCCATTAAACCATTGTCAGCAAGGCCTAAATATAGCAACTTCCCACTCTCAGCTTCCAAACCATGAGCCTGTGCCCCAGAACCGGGCATGAGCGGAGGGCTCCCCTGGCCTGGACTAGGGCGTCGAACCATTTCCACCAAGTCTAGGTACCACCTGTCACTCGGGCTGTCCGGGGCCACCACAAGAATGAGAACCTGCTCCACTCTCACCCTGTGAAGCAGAGACGCCATAAGTCAGAGAGGTGGGAAGGCGTATAGGTGGCCGCGTCCACCGCGTCCACCTTGAGAGGAGGCCCGTTTGTTGACCTGAGCAAGAACCAGAGTGAGCACTGTGTGTTCTCTGCACAAAAGGTTGGCTATCGGTCTGCCGAACCACACATCCACCGCGACCTCTGGAGCCAGGCCCCACTCGTCCCGCAAGGCGCCTCCTCTGGACATCCTGTTGGTACCCACGTTGCAGTCACAGGGGATGTGTTGGGCCGTCAGAGAAGCTAGGTGGGTGTCCGCCCACAGTAGCATTTCCACCGCCAGACCTGGTCCCAGCCTGCTTGTTCAGATAGGCGGCCACGGTGATATTGTCCGTCCAGCACATGTTGACCCTCCAGACTGGCTGCGAAGTACAATAGAACATTCCGCACTGCTTCCATCTCCAGGAGGTTGATGTGTCTCAAAGGCAAGGATCAGACGCCGCCTGCAGAGTGATGACCCAGCACGCCACTCCCAACCGGTCAGGGAGGCATCTGTGAACACTTCCACATGACGGTCCACTAGACCCATTTGTACTCCCTCTCAGAGCCGACTCTGGACCAGCCAGAAGGCAATGTGGTTCTGCCCTGCCGGGGGAACCCGCACTGGCCTCGACATCCCTCTGAGATGGGAAAACCACCTCTGGAGGTTTCTCATATGCAGCAGGCCCAGCTTGATCACTGGTTAAGCTGCCGCCATCTATCCAGTGCCGCCCGACCGAGGCCCAGTATCGCCGCCTGCCTCTCCAGCGAGATCGAGGCTCTCGTGTCTCTGGCGTCCAGGACTAACCCCAGATATTGGAGCCGTTGGGTCGGGTGCAGCATGCTCTTGTCCTGATTGACGACAAAGCCTAGATGGGAGATGTGCTCTAATACTCTCGCTGTATGAGCCTCTGCCTTCCATGGAGAGGAAGCCAGGACCAGCCAGTTGTCGACGTAGGTCAGTATTCGGAGACCCTGACGATGGGACGGAGTGTGGAAAGGTACGTGGGGCCATCGAGTAACCGAACGGAAGGCGGTGATACGCGAAGCACCTCCCCCGTGCTGCAAACCGGAGGAATGCTCTGGGACAATGGGAATGTGGAAATACGCGTCCTAAAGGACCACGGACGTCATCCAATCCCTGCGCCTGACGCAATGTAGCAGCTGCTTGACTCAGAGCATGTGAAACGGCAGTTTGGCGACATAGCCATTGATGGCCATTGGTCCAAAATGGGCCGGACACCGCCGTTCTTCTTGGGGACAAGGAAGTAGGGTGAATAAAACCCTGTCCCTGCCCTGAGCGAATCCACCTCCACTATAGCTCCACGCTGATGCGGAGAGCTCACCTCCCCTTGGAGAGCCGGCGTGTCGTCCGGGCCACGAAGTCTCGTCTCGAACACACACCGCAGAAAGGTGGGGGCCTTCATGAGAAAACATTTCTCCATTACCAGTGACACAGGAGCACTAGCGTGTTGCAAAGCCTCCACTTCACCTATACACGGAGCTACATATCACGTAAACTCGCACTTCTTTTCTCGCAAGTGCCGTTTCTGTGCCTGGCGCAGCGTCTGGCGCCGGAGCCTGCGGAGCAGGCCACGGTGTAAGCAGGACTCACTGTGAGTGGGAGTTTGGGGCAAACCCGGACTGGAACGGGACTGAACCCGGACCGGAGTTAATGTGAGCCAGGGGTTAGTTTTGTCCCTACATCCCTGCCTCTACTTTGTCCCCATGTGTGACCGTGTTTACTTCAGACCTCTCTCTGCTGCTCAACAGGTAGACTTAATTGTTGATTTGGTGCTTGTAAAACACTACTTGGAGTGATTGGAGCAGCAGTAATAACAGCACTGAGCTACTGAAGTTAGCATTCTCTGCAGATGTGGCAGACAGACATTGTTACACAATACTGCACTCGTCATTTTAGTCCAGAATATTTTATTAAACAAATTGATCGTACAGTATTTTGGATCGGTTATAATGTCACTTAATTGAACTAGGCAACAACACATTTGGAGATGTACATACACACACATCACTCACACTCATATTATTAAGCCAATGAATAGATGTTCATTTACCAGATAACACATCTTTCTACAGCAGTGTTCACTGGATACCCACTTGTTGCGGTGCAGAGTCTCTGTACAGTGCTATTGATGTCTCTCATTAAAGCAAAGTCTAACTGCAGATGTGTAGAAAATAGTATACAGATGTATTCGAAAGAGTCAATGCAAATTCATTCACATTTTCAAAAGCTGTAACTTTGAAGCAGCTCCCAGCTCCTGTAGCTGTCCTGTTTGATCTGAAGAAAAAACTACTAACACTGCTAACAGCCTGGCTCCAAAGAGTTTATTTTTTTGTCCAAAATGCTGTGACCCATGTCACAAAGCTGGGCTGGGTCATATGGTTTTTGTTTTGTAGAAATAAAACGTTTAAACCTGAAGCTTTGATTGACAGGCTCTGGAGCTCTGTGGAGGCTTGTTGCTGCTCAGACGGCCTCACGGGGGCGGAGCTTCCCACCTTTTTGTCCTTTTATGGAACATGCAGTAAGAGGAGACTGAAGTGCATCATGGATCCTCTCTCCAATCTCTGTTCTTCATGTAAACCAGGAGGAGTGAGGGTAATACGTCTGTTGTTTCTGTCTATGAGAATAACTAAATTACGCTCCCTCGACGTGATTGAAACGCACAGTTTTCACAGTTGCCACAGTCAGAGCGCTTCTGTCAGATTTAATCACGTTTTCCTGTGAATCGTAATCAAATCAAGCAATTGATGTAAAATGTGAACACGGAAAATGAGCGACCCCCATTATCCAGTTCTTTCAGCGTATGAGACGTGAGATTTAGGACCACTTTTAAACAACTTATCAGCGGGGGGAAAGATCTGTAAAAACTTTGCCTTGTTATTTTGGGGTTCATAGCTAAAAAAAAAACGGGCAGGAATGATATATAAACATTGGGTTATGTATGTTACATCCATCCATCCATCCATCCATCCATCCATCCATCCATCCATCCATCCATCCATCCATCCATCCATCTTCCACTTGTCCGTTTCCAGGTCGTGGGGGCGGCTGTTGGAGCTGCCCAAATCACACTGCACCAGCCCCTTATGGCTCCTCCTGCAGGTGGTGGGTCCACAGAAGGACGGCCTCATGGTTCTAACCGGGCCTGTTGGTCTCTCATAAGGGGCTTCTGAACCACTCTTTGTCTGACCCGTCACATATAGGACCTGGTTGCCATGGGAGACCCTACCAGGAGCATGAAGCCCCCGACAACAGAGCTCCCAGGATCATTCGGGCGCTCAAACCCCTCCACCACGTTAAGGTGGCGGTTCCAGGAGGGGATGTATGTTACAGTTGTATGTTAAATGTTAAATCAGTGAAATTATAAAACGTGTGATTGTAAATGGTGGGACGCTCTTGTCTACCTTCATCAGGCCCAAAGCGCTTTACAGTAAGGAACCTGTCACCTTGTCTCATTAATACACCAATGGACACAGACACTGGATGGAAGATGGGTGACCTTCGGGAGGCGGGATTTGAACCCCCGACCCTCATGAGACGACCCGCTCTACCAACTGCGCCACCGTCGCCCTGTTATGAAGAAGGTCATTTCATTCATTTCAAGTGAAGGTTTGTGTTAAAACCAAACTGGCCCAAAACCTGAACGTTGAGTTTTGCTGCAGTGTCGCCGCTTTAAAGGAACCAAAATCCACTGAAATGGATTTGCAACTTTTCTGCTGTTAAAGTTTCAGACAAAACATTGTTATTAATGTTGTGTTTGCTGATCTCTGGAGCCTCACACTCATGAACTCTGCATGAATAAAAAAGAGCAAACATCAGGAGAACATCAGCTGGAGAACCAAAGGTGCGAACATCTCCCGCGAACAGCTAGTGCTAGCACCTCAGGCTAATGTCCTGGAGGGGCTCACACCTGCCCTCACCTGAGCATCTCACCTGTGTGGGATCGTCTCCACACCTGGGCCGCTCCAGATGTTCTCACCGCGCGCCGCCTTCATTATTATCACACATTTGAGTGATTAGTCTCAGCTGCAGTGACGCTCTCAGCGCCAGACCGACGGAAACACCAAGAAATACTCACACGCTCTTTGGAATCACTGCAAGCCTCTGCACATTAATGTTATTATGGGACAACATTAAGTGAGGCTGTTTTCACACATGGAGCGCTCTGTAGGTCGGCCCGAGGCCGCCCTAGTTCCAACTGCATTTACTCCAAAGTCAGTTCAGTCTGTGTTCACACGCGCCCGCCCCAAACATCGCAACATCAGCCACATAACAACGATCAGCTGTTCAACTAACTTATTCCCATGACAACGGGCATCAACCTGTCAATGTACGTGCACACTCCCCCGATGTTACGCAGTGGTCACTCCTCTCCCTCGTGAGGCTTATGGACTTTAATCAGCACATGAAGAGGAAAGTTTCACTGCAGCAGGAAGAGAAAGACGGGGAAAGAAAGACTTACCTTGATGATTTAAAGTTTATCAGTAATCAGCAGTAATCCAAACGTCCTCATGCAGAGCGTATTCATTCTTTCTTCACGTAAAGAAGAGGCATCAAAAAGAGAGGAGTGTAGAAAGAGAGTAGTTCGGCCCGAGGTCGGCCGCATTCACACCGGCTCCGACGCAGAGAGCTGGTCAGGCCGCTCCGAGACCACCTGTTTCAGCCGCACTCGGAGCGGCTGTTTAGACCGGCTTAAAGGGCTGCTGTACGATTCACACAGACCCAAAAGTGCCTTCAGGTGGACCAAACTAGAGCCTGTGTGAGAATGCCCTGAATGTGATGAAACGGGCTCCAGACTGAGACCAAAAGTCAGTCCAAAACCACAGACTGAGTGGAGGCTAACTATGCCATCTTTTTCTGCTTGTCGCCTGTGACTCGCCATGGGACAGAGAATCAGAGTAAAACTCTTTATAAGGTCATTAGATTATGGATTGCAGACACAACTGGCACTGTGATGTCATTGTTTTAGGAAAGGTTGTGTGGACGATGTAAAAATGGAGCTGCGTAAACTGCGTTTTGAGTTCTTTCCACTCTGAGACCTGTAAAAGGGTCGTTTAAATGTACAGACCCTCAAACGTTCATGTAGATGATACACTGGATTGATACAATATATTTGTGTGAGCTTGACTTTGTGTGGACATGGCCTTGGCAGATCAGGGGCCTGAGGGGCCTTTGAATCGAAAGAGACCACATGAGATGACATCACGGTGCGGAAAAGCAGCGGTCCACAGCAGATGACCACATGTTTCCCTGTCGTCTTCATCGTTACAAAGGGCTTGACCAGATACTGTCAGGTAAGGAACACCAGTTCAGTTTTGGATGTTTGTAAAGCGGACGATGATAGTGCGTGAGTTTTGGAAACTGCTCTGCACCGACAGAGCAGTTCAGTTTTTTCATAAAGCGTGAGGTCTGGACAGAGCAGCGGCTCATGTGTTTGGTCAGTGTCCTAAGCTGCGAGGAGCAGTGGCTGAGCAGGAGTTAGTCATGTTGTTTGAGATGAGCTGGTCTCACATGTAACTCTCTTATTCTGTATTAGGCCTTTGGTCTGGTTTATGGGTTTAGTCCAGCCTTAGCCTTGATCATGTTTTGCTCTGATTTAATCCTTGTTTAGTTCTGAGTTGTCCTGGTTTATTGGCTCATTATTCTGTATTAATATGTTTTTGCAATGTTTTTAAAGAGCCCTGGTCTACAAGGAGGCTGAAGAGCCGCAGGTTGCCGACCAATGTTATTCACCTAATTCTGCCCCGCCCACTTTTGCCTCTTTTTGCTTTGTCTCGGCACTTCCGTTGTCTTGACACTTTCGGTCGAGCGTGAAGCCCGTTCATTTAAACGGAGAACGAGGGAAGATGTTCGCTGCTAAAATCTTCTCACACCACGGCCGAGTAGCTAACATCTCCATGGTGCTAATGCTAAGTGCTAATGGCTCCTGCTGCTTTGTGGGTGTAATACAGAATGCGTGATCGGGGGAGGATCCGCTGATCAGATCTCCATGTGCTGCTCATGACGTGGAGTTACAGAAACTTCCATCAAAAGAAAATTCTAATTCCATTCACTTTTTTTCGCCATGAAGGGGCAGTTTTGGACTATGGAAGTGCAAAATATACTATACCAAAAATTACTACTCATCATAATCTAAAATCATCAGATAAACAGTGTAGCAGTAGTTCAGTACATCAGCTGGTAAAAAATCTCACAACTGGATATTAGCACATTGAGGCCGTGCTGTTTGTGTCCTGTATCTGAAGAGTGCCAACAACCCAGACCAACGTATTCTTTGTTATAGCTATGGCTAAGGCTACGGCTCGTTTGAAAGCTGAGACTAATCTCGCAGTAGGTATAAGCAGTTTAAGAAATCCTAAACTAAACTTAAACTTCGTAAAAAAATTGTAAAGCATCAAAAATACATTTTAAAAAGTTTTCTAATGACGTGACGTCACCAGGGCCGCAGACGTGCGCGAGCGTGTGCGTGATGACTCATGAACGAGCAGAGTTCTCCCTCGTGTGATTTAGCGGCTGAAGTCTGAGCAAAACAAATGAACGGACTGGACTAAAAACAAGGATAAACGCGAAATAACAAAATTCTCAAGTAAGTTTATGTTTCTCTAAAACTAAATAGGAAATGTATGATGAATATAGCATGTGTTTATAGCATTGGATTATGGTTAATAAGAAATAACTAGCCTACATGTTATTGGAAACTCATTTCTGAAAATTAAATAATGGCACTAATAACCTGTAACTGTTTTATTAATTTAAAAAATACTAGCAGCATTTAATGTACTTTTGTACTTACACCATTATTTGTGTAAGTAGAATGAAACACAAAAAAATGCATGATTTCCGCATCTGTCCTGGATCCAGTACAGTACAGTACAGTACAGATAAATGCTATATAAAAAACAATATCTCACATTTTACCAATGAAAATGTAATATAAAACACTTTTGCAGTGCTCATTCTTTGTATTTCAGCCAAACAATTCTAGTTGTGATGTTATACTAGCAAATACAGTGAAGTAACAACTCGATTTTTATCAATTCTATCACAATATCAAGACTTCCAGCACTTACGAAACTTCCCAGAAAAGTGACTGAGCGGAAGTTCATGAGCGCGGCTACGTACGTCCGAAGGGCCGCTAAGCGCCCGGTTGTTCAAGGAGCGGACTAAACTAGCTTTTTAAGCCCCGCACTGACAAACTAACCCCCAAAGTCATCGTAGCATGGTAGCTTATTCGCCTGAAATGGCCTTAAAAAAACATTTTGTGTTTAAAGAACGATGATATTAAGAGATTTGACTGACAGCGTAATGGCATCCGCTCCGCTCTGAGGCTTCGACGGCAGCCGTGCGCACACTTGGGCCGTGGGGAGCATAGATACAGGTGACGCGTCATACGGGTACTTTGGGCCGCAATGGCGGACGAAACTGGAGTCATGCGCCACTGAGCACCCCTATGTAAAGAGATAGGAGCTGGGACAGCATGCCTTATCCAGTTTATAATAGATCCATGGTCCAGTAGCAGAAAGAGAGAAATGAGGCCGATGGACAGAGGCTGAAGGAGGACGGAGCAGGCGCTACGCACTGACGTCAGGCCCGGGGCTGAGTGAGAGGCGGCCGGGGGGGTGGATGCAGCGGCCCCCGCAGAAACGCTGGAAGCCACAAATGTGTGCAGACACCACTGCAATATGTGGCGACCGGTGTTGAGTCTGTGGCAGCGCCACAAATGAGTCTAATGCCCAGATGAAGATTTTTTCAGTTCTGTTCATCACAGAGAGTGACTAGTGTCATAAATAAAAAAAACGTGACAGGTGAAGAAGTTGGACCCACTTTCTGTGGATTACATCTTGTGAGGAAACTTGAGGACACTCGAGTATCAAGCGCCGGAGGAGCAGGTTTCCAACTCTTTGATCACTGGAACGAAGAAAAGTAGTAAGAGCTTGGTTAGACCGCTAAAAACAACTCCTCCTCACTCCTCCCCGTTTGCCGTAATAACTACTTTTGAGGGGGAAATCATGGCGGATTTACAGACTCCTCCTCCCCAGCTGTGACGGAGCATGTACCTAAAAGGGCGGGATCTTTACAGGGCACGTAATTATTTCTATTTGTTAAATTCCAGAAGAATGAGACTGTATATTTTGGGTCAAACCTTTTGGATTTCCTTCCACAAACTTCTCACAATAGTTGGATGGGTTTTGGTCCATTCGTCCAAACAGAACTGGTGTAACGGAGACATATTTGTAGGCCACCTTGCATGCCTATGCCTTTTCAGCTCTGCTCATGGATTGAGATCAGGACTTTGTGATGGTCACTTCAAAACATTGACTTTGTTTTCCTTAAGACACTTTGTAACCAGTATTGGCCGTATCCTTTGGGTCATTGTCCATTTGGACCCATCTGTGTCCAAGCTTTAACTTCCTGCCTCTTGAGATGTTGCAACAATATTTCCACATAGAGTTCTTTCTTCATGATGTCATCTATTTTGGGAAGTGCACCAGTCCCTCCCACAGCGCACAATATGTCTCCAAAAATTAAAGTCTTCATTCCTTTTTTATTTGCAAACTCCAATCTGTCTTTGATGTTTCTTTTGGAGTCAGAGCTTCTTCCTCAGAGTTCCCTCTCATGTCGGTACAGGACTTGTTTCACTCTGGATAATGACAAACTCTGACCAGGTTCAGCATCTTCACCAGGTCTTTTACATTTGTTCTTGGGTTGATCTTCACATTTCAGACACAGAACCTGCGTTCGTTCTGATCTGTACTGGACATTTACATCATTGTTTGAACCAATGAACCTGAACCTTCAAGTGTCTTGAAATTACACCCAAGGATGATCCACAGTTTAGGGGAGGCCGGATAGAAGGTTTATGCACAACTGCAGCCTCTGGAGGGTCCTACACCTTGATGTTCGGGAGACTCCAGAGGCACCAGCAGCTTCAAATACCTGTTTACTGCTTTGTTGCTGCTGTTCTCTTAATCTGATGTTTGTCTGCTAGAAACCGCTCTCATTGTGCCTTTATCTGCACAAACCCGAGTGTGTCTGAATCATCCGCAAATCTCTTAACAGTATGATGATTACGCTTAATCTTTTGTGAAATATAAACAATTTTCACACCTAGACCAAAGCATTCAACTATTTCACGCTTTTCATCAGCCGATTATTATTTATTGCTTGAAATGATGGTCTGCTTAATAATGTGGAACACCCTTTTTCAGTAGTTTTTCCCTTAATTGGGCTTAACTGACAACTAATCATCCCAGGTCTCTGAGATTAATGTCAGTGATAACTTAAACTCTGCTGGTACAGTCACAGAAATGACGCACTGGTCAAATATTTCACCAAATCCTGAGTTCACCACAGACAGCTGCTAAGATCCATGTGGCGAAGTTTTGTTCTTGTAAAATGTAAACAAAAGTGCATAATGTTGGCGTATGTTGATTTCCTCTAATAAAACTTTCAGATGCTGCTGTGGCTCTAACGCCGGGGTGGGGAACCTCAGGCCTGGGGACGAGACCATTTGACAAGGCCCCAAGGCTCATATTTAGTACAATATAGATCCAGGTCAGGTGATTTTACGTGATGTATCGAGACATTGACCGACTTGTTTGACAAATGTTGCATCATGGCGACCGCTAAGAAAAGGAAGGCACATCTCGAGCACCTTGAAACAAATGCGTTTAGATAAAATGAATGCTCTTCGTCACAGTTTGGGGCCCAGCAAGCAGCTTTCACAAGACTGACCCAAACTTAGAAAAGCAGCTTCGAGAAGCATCATCATCACCGCAGCGACATCAGACTCCCCAACAAACAGTTCCAGCCATCACATTATGTGAGTCTGACATAGAAATGATGATCCTCCATACGATCAGTCCTACCTCAGTGTTGTATGAACGCTGGAATGTTTGTCAGTAAATTGTAAGGCTTAACTTTATAAACATTGATTTGAACCTTGATGTGAAAAAGGTTCCCCACCCCTGGTTTATACTTTCATATATCTAGGACAAAGCTCATAGTTTTACACACTTGTGCGGGGATGTTCGGAAACCTTGGGGAGGCAGCAGTGGATTGTGGGATTGCTCCTTTAAGTCCCTCCTAACTGCACTGACACTTTTGGATGCTCCTGGTTATGGCTGACCATGACGCATGTCTGGGTCAACGATGAGGACAAGGTTCCTACGTTTAGCCTCTATGGAGATCAGGTGTCCCACCACCTCCACACACTCAAGCAACACTCATGTCCACTTCTCTGTCGACTTTGAACCACAGAGCTTAAAGGGATATTTCAGGATTTTTGACATAGGGCCTCATTTCCTAGTTATCCAGAATGTTGCTGATTTCTGGAGATATTTTTTTGTAATTCTTGCAGTTCTTATATTAGAAGAGCTTCGTGGCGCTAGGCTAATGCAAGGCTAGCGCATTTCTATGGTATCAGCTAGCCTGCATTAAAAACAGTGTGACCCGCTCCACAGAGCACCTGAGGCAAATCACTTATAACACCAGACTAACCATATAAATGTCTGTGTCCATAGAGTCATTTTAACCATTTTGCATTTAAAACACCTTATATTTGAGCAGCATCAGCTTCGTGGTTGTATAAGCTACACAGCGGCGGAGTGATCTGCTAGAAAATAGTCCCTCAAAATGCAATCATTCATGTGATGCAAGGTCAGTTATATTCCAAAAATTATTCTATGGACACAGACATTTATATGGTTAGTCTGGTGTTATAAGTGATTTGCCTCAGGTGCTCTGTGGAGCGGGTCACACTGTTTTTAATGCAGGCTAGCTGATACCGTAGAAATGCGCTAGCCTTGCATTAGCCTAGCACCACAAAACTCTTCAAATATAAGAACTGCGTGAATTACAGAAATCAGCAACACTCTGGATAACTAGGAAATTAGGCCCTATGTCAAAAATCCTGAAACATCCCTTTAAGGGCACGGCGGAGGTTCATCCACTAAGCACTAAGTTGAAGGTGTAGTTTACAGTTTTTCACTTCATAAAGTTTTGGCAAAATCCACTGCCACATGGCATATTACTGAGACTCCATAGGGTTTTAAGCATTAGGTCATTCAATAATTGTGCCAATATTAAAGACCTTCAAACAAATATTTGTGGCATTAAAAGAATTAAATGTGCTGCTGTCTGATAAGTCCTGTATTTTTCAGAACCAGAGCGGGTTTATTATGTTTTTTAATGTGTGAAAACAGTGACAGGTGAAAGAAAAAGTCTGGACACAGTGCTCTTTCACAAAGTTCAAATATATTTACAATAAACAATCACTGATATGACGTGGTATTTACAGTCAGTACAAACTCCTCCTCCTCTCGACGCCTTCACTGTCCGTCCGGTTAATGCCAAAGCTCCAGCCCGTCCACACGCTTTACAAAACAGTCAGTCGTAACAAAATAACGGCTGTTCTCCTTGAAATGATAAAAAACACACTTTTTTCCCCCCACTTTTTTGTCTTTTTTTTTTTTTTTTTTTTTTTACACTGGTCTGTACAGAGCTGTCCCGGCGGTGGCCCAAAGGAAGACGTCCACACTCCCACCGCGCGCAAGATTGCATATGTTTCTCTCCGATAGGTTTGTCAGTGTGACCGAAGCTTATTTGCATGATAGGAAGCAGAGGCGGGCGGAAGGGCGGCTCATTTACCACGTATCGCCAAATGATCGCCAAATCCCTCACGTCCATCAGACTGAGGTTTACACACTTTACAAACGCAGCAGCTTTACAGGGAAAGCATCTAATTATAAAGTATGTGTATCTATTCTATGAACCTGATAGTGTTACAGGTTACAAACTAACTCTAACCTTAAGGATAGTGGAGTTTACAAACTAACTCTAACCTTAAGGAGAGTGGAGTTTACAAACTAACTCTAACCTTAAGGATAGTGGACTTTACAAACTAACTCTAACCTTAAGGAGAGTGGAGTTTACAAACTAACCTTAACCTTAAGGATAGTGGAGTTTACAAACTAACTCTAACCTTAAGGATAGTGGAGTTTACAAACTAACTCTAACCTTAAGGATAGTGGAGTTTACAAACTAACCCTAACCTTAAGGATAGTGGAGTTTACAAACTAACTCTAACCTTAAGGATAGTGGAGTTTACAAACTAACTCTAACCTTAAGGATAGTGGAGTTTACAAACTAACCTTAACCTTAAGGATAGTGGAGTTTACAAACTAACCTTAACCTTAAGGATAGTGGAGTTTACAAACTAACTCTAACCTTAAGGATTGTGGAGTTTACAAACTAACTCTAACCTTAAGGATAATGGAGTTTACAAACTAACTCTAACCTTAAGGATAGTGGAGTTTACAAACTAACCTTAACCTTAAGGATAGTGGAGTTTACAAACTAACTCTAACCTTAAGGATAGTGGAGTTTACAAACTAACCATAACCTTAAGGATAGTGGAGTTTACAAACTAACCATAACCTTAAGGATAGTGGAGTTTACAAACTAACCTTAACCTTAAGGATAGTGGAGTTTACAAACTAACTCTAACCTTAAGGATAGTGGAGTTTACAAACTAACTCTAACCTTAAGGATTGTGGAGTTTACAAACTAACTCTAACCTTAAGGATAGTGGAGTTTACAAACTAACTCTAACCTTAAGGATTGTGGAGTTTACAAACTAACTCTAACCTTAAGGATAGTGGAGTTTACAAACTAACCCTAACCTTAAGGATAGTGGAGTTTACAAACTAACTCTAACCTTAAGGATAGTGGAGTTTACAAACTAACTCTAACCTTAAGGATAGTGGAGTTTACAAACTAACTCTAACCTTAAGGATAGTGGAGTTTACAAACTAACCTTAACCTTAAGGATAGTGGAGTTTACAAACTAACTCTAACCTTAAGGATAGTGGAGTTTACAAACTAACCATAACCTTAAGGATAGTGGAGTTTACAAACTAACCATAACCTTAAGGATAGTGGAGTTTACAAACTAACCTTAACCTTAAGGATAGTGGAGTTTACAAACTAACTCTAACCTTAAGGATAGTGGAGTTTACAAACTAACTCTAACCTTAAGGATAGTGGAGTTTACAAACTAACCATAACCTTAAGGATAGTGGAGTTTACAAACTAACCCTAACCTTAAGGATAATGGAGTTTACAAACTAACTCTAACCTTAAGGATAGTGGAGTTTACAAACTAACCATAACCTTAAGGATAATGGAGTTTACAAACTAACCATAACCTTAAGGATAGTGGAGTTTACAAACTAACCATAACCTTAAGGATAGTGGAGTTTACAAACTAACCTTAACCTTAAGGATAGTGGAGTTTACAAACTAACCCTAACCTTAAGGATAGTGGAGTTTACAAACTAACCATAACCTTAAGGATAGTGGAGTTTACAAACTAACTCTAACCTTAAGGAGAGTGGAGTTTACAAACTAACCTTAACCTTAAGGATAGTGGAGTTTACAAACTAACTCTAACCTTAAGGATAGTGGAGTTTACAAACTAACTCTAACCTTAAGGATAGTGGAGTTTACAAACTAACTCTAACCTTAAGGATAGTGGAGTTTACAAACTAACTCTAACCTTAAGGATAGTGGAGTTTACAAACTAACTCTAACCTTAAGGATAGTGGAGTTTACAAACTAACCTTAACCTTAAGGATAGTGGAGTTTACAAACTAACTCTAACCTTAAGGATAGTGGAGTTTACAAACTAACCATAACCTTAAGGATAGTGGAGTTTACAAACTAACCATAACCTTAAGGATAGTGGAGTTTACAAACTAACCTTAACCTTAAGGATAGTGGAGTTTACAAACTAACTCTAACCTTAAGGATAGTGGAGTTTACAAACTAACTCTAACCTTAAGGATAGTGGAGTTTACAAACTAACCATAACCTTAAGGATAGTGGAGTTTACAAACTAACCCTAACCTTAAGGATAATGGAGTTTACAAACTAACTCTAACCTTAAGGATAGTGGAGTTTACAAACTAACCATAACCTTAAGGATAATGGAGTTTACAAACTAACCATAACCTTAAGGATAGTGGAGTTTACAAACTAACCATAACCTTAAGGATAGTGGAGTTTACAAACTAACCTTAACCTTAAGGATAGTGGAGTTTACAAACTAACCCTAACCTTAAGGATAGTGGAGTTTACAAACTAACCATAACCTTAAGGATAGTGGAGTTTACAAACTAACTCTAACCTTAAGGAGAGTGGAGTTTACAAACTAACCTTAACCTTAAGGATAGTGGAGTTTACAAACTAACTCTAACCTTAAGGATAGTGGAGTTTACAAACTAACTCTAACCTTAAGGATAGTGGAGTTTACAAACTAACTCTAACCTTAAGGATAGTGGAGTTTACAAACTAACTCTAACCTTAAGGATAGTGGAGTTTACAAACTAACTCTAACCTTAAGGATAGTGGAGTTTACAAACTAACTCTAACCTTAAGGAGAGTGGAGTTTACAAACTAACCCTAACCTTAAGGATAGTGGAGTTTACAAACTAACCATAACCTTAAGGATAGTGGAGTTTACAAACTGAACAGGCTACGCTCAAAACTATTGTCGGAATAGAGGTATCAAAGAGTGTCGGATTAGTGGGATGTCGGAATGACGGGTCGACCCCGTGTAAAACCATTTCTGGGAAATGTGAAAAGTGCTGATAAACTCATCCCTGGGAAGGATTTGGAAGTTAGGAATGAGTTAGAAAAGAGTTTCCACCGCTGTCTCAGGACAGGTGGACGTTAAACTTAAGGCCTTAAATGTCATTAAAAACATAACATTTGATTCCAACTGGCATTATATCGGCATTCATCTGTCCATTCAGCAGCATTAGGGGCTGAAATTGTGCACATTTTATTGTTATTACTGAATTATGAAACTGTCCCTCATACGTCCGTTTGATGGAGTGTTTGCAAATCCTAAGAAATGCAACATGCGTTTGTGGCATTAATAATATTTCGGCACTGAAGTGGCAGTACGTTTACTTGCTGCTGCATAAACATAGTAAATAGTAAATAGTAAATGTTGAGCTGCTCCGCCCGCCTCTGGAGGAAAGATTGCATACGACAAAAGAAGCCAGTAGCACGTCCACATACAGCACTGTTTAGGCAACCTTTAAAGCACATCAGTCCACTGAAAACATTAAGACACTTTGTTTTTCTGCCCGTCCTAATGACACTTAAATATGAAAAAAACAAACAGGAATTAGTTAGAAGGTAATTACATCGAAAACATCGCAAATAAATAATCGCAACAAGGCGGATTCACATTTGGAAGAGTGAGATTGGCACGCCGTCGTCCAGACGTGAGAATAAAGACGTCAGTGAGCGGGTCAGCGAGCGGGTCAGTGAGCCTACCAGGGCCGGCTACAGCAGTCACATGGCCCCCACAAACCTGTCTATACCCCCAGAGTCAGGACTAAACACAGGCGTCTGCCTCATTAACGCCTGTCATGTTCACAGTTCTGTTTGAACTACGTGGTTGTATTTTCATTGTTTGTTAATCCTTTATTACATCTTTTGTCTTGGTTTATTTTCAGTGCACGTCCTCATTCATCATTATTACTGGTGTATGTTTCACTGACAAAGTGAATGAACGCACAGAATAAACATTATACTAAACTGAAGTATGGGTGTGTTCTCAAATGTTTGACCTCCAGTGTACATATTTTCACTTCACATTCATTATTTTGTTATTCTGTATCTCGGGTCTGAAACGAAGCTGCTGATGTCGGCGTCTGTTGCATAAACCAAAGTGATACAAGTGAAATAGATAGAACATAACATTTACATCTTAGACGGCTGGATGTCTTCAAGTTAAATAAGTGGAATATTAGCAAAAACATCCGACTGCCCAGCAAAAAACAACAAACCTGCCAGTTGCATCTTGGGTAAATGATTGTGTGAAATCTATCGAGCGATTTGCATAGCACTTGTCTGAGATGACCGTGATTGTACGTCCTTAGAGCCCGGTCAAGTCGATGTGTTTCCAGTGGACATGGCCTCGTCTGTACTTAATTTTACTGCTTTGCATCGTGTTTAGGAGATCCAGGTCCATCTTTTGTGATACAAGCGCTGGAATTGTTTGAAAAAGTAGGATTACGGCTCAGAGTCACATTCTTGGGACTGAAATTGGACTAAAAAAAGTGAACTTCAGTGACACCGTTTGAAAGAGCCGCATATCATTCCATTCACCGTCAAAGGAATATGATGAAAACCCAAAACATATGGATTTTGTTTTTCTATACATCTGTGGTGCTTTTGTGAAAGTGTAGGACTCAGACAGATGCCAACTTTTTCAGTCATTAAACTAAATCATCTCAAAAACACTGACATTTGGGTTCATATTTGTTTGGGCTGCACACAGAGACATAATGCGATAGTATGAATTTAAGAGTGTGTCAGTTAAATGAGGACAATCCCATTTGCCATGATTGAAGTGACTGGCTGACTGGGCACTTGTACCACAAAGTGAAGGACTGAGCCTGGTCTTTTGTTCCAGTTAGGGCTGAGGCCTGGACCGGGCGTTTCATCTTTATTCTCACTCTGGAGAGTAAAGTCTCCCATGAGCTGCTGCTAAAGTTACAGTGACAAAGGTTTTGCAAAAGAATAAACCTCGGCAGTGCCGTATAGTACAAGGCATTGTTGGCATAGTTTCTTTAAGACTGTATCGTACAGTTACAATATATGTCTATATTTATACCTATATATATATTTATATTTCTTTATGTAAAGACTGCGCTGCAGCAGGACTGGGGAATCCCGCTGCTCCACTCGGGGACCTCCACTTGGTCCTTGAAGTGAGTTGGAGTCTTTAAAAAAGTCCGTTGGACATCACAGACAGCTATGGCGCTGGTCAAAGTGCGGCCGTGACCAGTCCCAAGTGAAAAAAGTGACAGTGTAAAAGACATCCACAGCATGAACGTGTGCAGTGTTCAGTGACAGTCTGTACAACAGGAGGGGGAGGGCTTTACACTGGCGCGGTACAGCTCGGTCTGAGAGGAGGCGCATGGTCACAGTCGGTAAAGAAATGGCAGGAAAGTGGTGTTCTGTGAAACAGAACAGGGATTAGAGGGGAGTGGTCAGGGAAACGTCCTGTTGGACAGACATGGTTTATTTCACCATAGGGCAGCTGACGCTTTAGCTAATGACCCAAAGTTCACAAGTATAATCCAATCCTCATTTTAGAAAGGTGTATAGGAACAGATGGCCATACTTGTGGGCGTGGCCTGTTCCAGAGTAATCCAATGGGATCACTGCCTTTTCACTCTTTTTCAACACTTTCTGGTTTTCCGCCTTTCTTACGATCCCGATACTGGGGGTTTGAGTACCTGGTATTAACCGATACCAGGAGACTTTCATAAAAGTAGCTGCTGTGAGTGAAAAAGTTAATTTGTGAGATCAATAAAATCATGTCTTATCTTTCCAATGAGATGTCACAGATCAAGGGGTTCAATATGAATAAATTGTCATGGAAAAACATCAGGGTCACCGGAAATTTCTCAACAAAATATCTTCGGCTACATGACACAGGCTTTAGGTCATATAAACAACTACATGAATCACAAATATATCAGTTAACCTGAATTACAAACACTGACACCTTCAACCGAGGCCAATAGTATTTGATTACTTTACTTTTAAAAGCCTGGAATAGTTGATGCTAGCTTTAGCAGCGGCAGCTAGATGCGGTTTTGCGCGTCGGTCAAAAATAGGTTTGCGGACGTTAAAACCAACTCAGCGATAGAATTCTCCAGGTCAAGACCTTCAGAATGAGGTACAGCATGTCCATGTTCACTGAGGTGTAGTGAAAGCTGTATTTGACACGGCACTAGCCAAAACAGGGATTGGGTTAGTATCGGATATTCGGAACTGAGAGTCATCCCGTGTAAGCCCCGCCCTGGCCGTGTAAGCCCCGCCCTGGCCGTGTAAGCCCCGCCCTGACTGTGTAAGCCCCGCCCTGGCCGTGTAAGTCCCACCCTGGCCGTGCTGTGCCAGTGTAAGCCCTGCCCTGACCCTCTCTACTCCTTGCTGGGCTCGCTCTCCGGCTGGCCCTCGCTCCCCCGGGCCTCCTCCATCTTCACGTTGTACATGTTGCTGTTGTCGGTCTGCGTGCTCTCGTCCATTTCCTTGACCTCCCTAAAGTCCGTCAGCCCGCCCTCAAAGGCAGGGCTTGACCCGGCGCTGCTGCTGTTGCTGCTGCTGCTGCTCTGGGGCCGGGGCTCCTGGGCGCCGCCCGGGGGCCCTTTGGCACAGCCCGGGGGCCCCTTAGGGGCCGGCTGATTGACGTAGAACTGCTGATTCTGGAAGAACTTAATGATGGTGAGTTTGGGCAGGTCGAGCTGCGCTGAGAGCGTGTGGACCGCCTCCTCGTCGGGGTACAGCCCCACGTCCTGAACGAAGCTCTGCAAGATGCCCAGGGCCTCAAGGGAGATCTTGGCCCCGGCTGAGCGTGCTTTGGCGGAGCCCATGCCGCGGGCGGCGCCGTCCGAGTCGTCGAGCTCAGCTGGGGAGCCCGTGGAGGGCTGGCGTGGGGGCAGGCGCGGCCCCAGGTTGGTCGGCTGTGGGAGTGGGAGCTGTTGGAGGGCAGACTGGGGCAGGACAGGTTGCAGGACAGGCTGGGAGGGCAGCTGCAAGGACAGGGGCGGCTGGTGCTGGCTCTGGAGCTGGCTCTGGGCCTGGAGGGAACAGACACAGGGGACACATGCCTTTAAAGCAGGACACATTTGGATTAGTGCACCACACAGCACCACGCACAAGAGCTTCATCTCAAACATCACAAACATGAGGCACTCTGACCTTAAACCGGAGGAAACCTGCGCAGGCACGAGGAGGGTAAATGTGGTTTCAATGACAGCTCCATCACAGGGTGGACTGACTGACTCAAATACAGTTCAGACGGAGATAATAATCCATTAGCTCCGATCTGCAGAGCAGGGTCGCCCTTGTGTTCAGCATGGCACAGAGCGCTACTTTTTAACTTCACAAGTAGCATCGGTACTTCGATGTCCACTGCCCACACTCCTTCGTAGTCTACTTCCTGAAGACAATACCTTGAAGAGACTGTCTAAACTTCTGTCTTTGTAAAAAGTAGCAATAACATTTGTAATACATTTATAAATATCTAAAATATCTTTTAAAATTCTAATTTACCGAAAAAAGTAAAAGTTAATTCTGGTTTCATGTCAGACATTGAGAAAAAGGCAAATGTGTCTTTTCTACAGTGTATGTAAACATCTGGTTCTCGCTGTATCAGTGTGTATAATGCAGCCGCTGATGAACTGAGCTTTTTCTCAGATTTTCTGATGCTTCAAACATCTCCCGGAACCAAACAAGGGCCACACATTGTTTTCACCGCTCATTGCGATGTGGAAGACCTTTTCTGTTTCTAATACATCCATCATAGACACAAACCTTAAAGCAGAAATGCTAATGTTGAAAATGGGACAATTGCTTTGTGAAAAGATTCCTTCCCGCACTGCGCACCGTGGTGACAGCTCTCGTAAGTGCGTTAGCCCTTAATCCGCGGCATTAAAAACCTAATAACACCGCTTTATCCATTCACCAGAGTGTCCGAAATTCCCCCATTCCTCGCTCAAAGCAGGATTGTCACTGAAATCTCATTAGCTTATTTATGCCAGCTAAATAGCGGCCTTTGTGTCGGCGTGTCCGCGCCGGGGGATAGCCACCAAATAAGTAATCAAGCGCTCAGCTGCGGCACGGAGTTTCTAATAAGACGTATTATTGTGCTTGATTAAGAAGTTCGACGGATGCGTGCGCTCCGCTCTGCCTTCCCTTTTATGCGCCAGCTGCTCCGCGGAAAGAGCCGCTCTGTTTTCCCGAGAAGTTCAGATAATGACATGTGTGAAAGAGCGGCGAGTGCAACTTTTAAGTGTTGGCGTGCGTGTAATTAAGTCGGCTTTAAGGATAATTGCCTCGAAATGGAGATGACATAAAAAGAAAAGTGCTGTTTGTTTGATTTGCTCACACACAAGCGCTCGGATATTAGCGCTCTATGTAAAGTATTATTTTAAAAAAGAGGAGAAAAACATGTGCAGCGCGAGTGTGTTTAATTGAATTGAGTAGTGAACAACATGCGCAGGGTTAAGGATATAAACGTGGCCAAACAAGACGCATCAGTGGAATTATCAGCCGTCCACATGTTGGCTCTCTATTAGGCCTCGTTAACTCCGCTTTCTTTTCTTAAACGCACACATATGAGCGGGGCCAACACTGTCGCACTGATGACAAATCCTTTATTGTATTGATCTGCACACTGTGCCTCAACAGGTGGACTGTTTAACTCTGCTAAACATGTCATTGATGCAGTAGTTTTGGTGCTAAATCCATCATACTGTACGACGTTTGTTTGTTCATAGCTTTATACGATTTTCCTCTTTCTATTCCTGCTTCTCTCTCTCAAGTTGCACTTTAATTGTGTATGTTGTAGATGAAAGCATTAGTTCCATAGAGTTCTGACATGCATTTCTCATTGGTCGAATTGACACAATCACAATGAAGATGCTAGATTAGCTCGTGCTAATGTCCAACACAGGGGTTAAGTCAAAGTTGAAAAATATCTGTCAAAAAACGCATTATTTTCCTCTTAATAATGTATGTATTACTTCATACAGAGCTGTTTTAATTCTATTCTCTGAGTGACAGGAAGCCAGTGCAGAGACCGGAGCACTGGACTAATATGGTCGTATTTCCTGGTTCTACATGCCCATGTTCACCAGCCGTCAGTGACACGTAGATCTGAGTGTCATCTGCATAGTTGTAGGACGACACATTGTTGCTGTTTATTAGCTGACCCAATGGAAGCATGTACAAGTTGAATAAGAGGGGTCCCAAGATTGATCCCTGGGGGACTCCACAGGTCATGGCAATTTTGTCTGAGACACAGTTGTCAATTTCAACAAAGTACGTCCTGTCCTCGAGATAGGACTGAAAAAATGATTGCCCGTCACATACTATTAATAATATAAAATGTATCACAGGCAATTAAATAGATTATGAACCAAACGATGAATGTAAATATCATTTCAATAACAAGCAACAGGCCGATAGAATTGGTAATTCACAGGTTGTTGCTAAATGAGGCTGTGGGACAGAAGCCAACATGAAAACTTAAATGAATAAAGCCCAGTCTGCTCTGATCAGATCAGCTGAGGTCCGGACTCTCGGCTGTTGAGTGAGCGCCTGCACACTGCACACACACCACCATGCGCACTGTTTTTGGACAATGTTTTGAATGAACAGAAGAGCGCGTGGCTCTGTCAGCACTGTAGGCGGGGCACATCCACTTTACCGACTCTTCCAAGCCTCCAGCGACAGTGTCTGAGTGTAAAACGCACACTTCCAACAGTCTACGTGGGTCTTTCCCGCGCTCTGTAGTAACATACAGACTAGCCCGAACCTGTCACTGCCTTTGCCCAAAGCCTCTCACGAGCTGTTCCAGAGGGACGGGGAAATGTCTACCATGGGGGGACGCTGAACTGACCGTGAGTCATTACGCGACTCCCCCAGCGCCGTGAGGACTGTTGATAAGCCTCTATCATTATCAGCTATTCTCAGGTTAGGTTTCGTGCACAGACAACATGGGAGCCGTGCGCAATTGTGCACAAGTGCATCTTAGAGAGAACTGTGTCTGTCGGTAGAGACGGAGAAAGAGAGAGGGATGAGAGTCGGAAATAGCTGGTTATGAAGTTTGGGCTGGTCTCTAAACGGACAGAAAGAAAATAACACTGCGCAAATGTGTAACAAATTTGTAGCAGTTCTACGGTGATCGTGGAGGCTTTCTGGTGGTTATACTCCATATTCCTGCATATCACATACACTACACCACTGGACGTCACCCTTTATGTTATGACTACATGTAAACTAAATTGGACACGACAGGAAACTTTTGAGCAAAAGACTGTGTAGAACTGCAGCTGAATGCCTTTTAGACCAGAGTTTTAGTGTTTTTGACAAATGTATGCAGAAAAAATGTGATGTCAATGAGAGGGTTTTTATAGTTAATGCCAGTTTTTGAGTCAGAATTTGATTTCTTAAATTACTTTTAAAGGAATAGGCCACCGTTTTTACATACTAAGATATGTTCTTACCTCACTTTAGACGTGTTAATATATCCCCGTCTGGTCTTTGTCCGTGCGCTCTGTCACGCAAACGGAGCACATACGCAGCCTCTCCCACATGTCACATAGCTCCGAAAAAGCTCACGATAGAAGCTACCAAGCTCTTCCACGTGTTCCCTATTTAAATAAAGTCACGTGAAGAGTTTTCATGCAAAGTATATTTACACAGAAATGTAGCATTATAGCACTATATTGTGAGGCGTAATGATACGAGGAGCAAAACGTCTGCGTAGTAACTCCTAAAGACTTCCCCCACTCACTTCCGTCAATAACCTTTAGGAGTTACTGCGCGGACGTTTTGCTCCTCGTATCATTACGCCTCACAATATAGTCCCCCTTTTTATTTGCTTATAAAATCGACACGTTACATTTCTGTGTAAATATACTTCGCATGAAAACACTTCACGTAACTTTGTTTAAATAGGGAACACGTGGAAGAGCTTGGTAGCTTCTATCGTGAGCTTTTTCGGAGCTATATGACATGTGGGAGAGGCTGCGTATGTGCTCCGTTTGCCTGGCAGAGCGCACGGACAAAGACCAGACGGGGATATATTAACTCGTCTAAAGTGAGGTAAGAACATATTTTGGTATGTAAAAACGGTGGCCTATTCCTTTAAGGCCTTCATTTTGGCATAATCCATTTAATGAGTTTTAATGCGTTTCAATGCCCCCCGGGAACCCTAAAAATATAAATAATGGACAGAGCCATGTTTTTGTTGCTACAAAGATGTGCTCAGAGGGATTTAGGATTTTTAATAAACTATTTTAAATGAGAAAATCTGTAAACATTTTTGCTTTGTTCTTTTGGGGTTCAAAGCTCAAAAACAGTAAAGATCTGTAAAAATCCCTGTGAAAAAACCTTTCAAATGTTTGGGGTCTGTAGGAGTGACTAAAGTGAAGATGTTGGCCCTAAACTTTAGTAACGTCTGTGCTTCTGTCTCCTACAAAGGAAATGACCATATTTGGATTACAGCGTCATCTTGGTGGCCTTTCGTATTGCAGTGGATATCAAACATGTCAGTATTTATTAAGGCTGTCAATAGATTATTCTTTTTAATCACGATTAATCGCACTTGTGAAATGCGATTAATCACAGTGAATTTTTTTCTAATAATTATATTAATTTTTGATACTTATCCAGCATAAAACACTTACATTTAAAGCACGTGATTACTGATTGCACATTTCATCTACCAAATCCACAGTTTCATATTTATGTGAAAAGCCCAACAGCTGATAACCGGGATCTTCAGCCATTTCTGAAGATCCCGGGACTGATAACTCACTTTTTAGAGACATTTTCTTTTGTGCTGAACCTTTTGGACAGAAACTGCAAACTTTTAGGTTCATGAAGTAGAATATAAGGACAAAATTAAAATATTAATTTAATTAATGTGATTAATCGTGATTAATGTTGACAGCCCTAGTATTTATACAAATATTTGGTCTCTCTGATATTAAAAGACATAAAAACTTTAAATGTAAATGTATAAAACTCAAAACAAGCCACGACACCAAACGTGCTCCTAACACTCAACTCCACACAAGGCCATTTGTGCAGTGGGTTTTCAACTGAAGCATGTATTTGAACCTCACTTTTGGCAAAAGCAGCAGCATTTCCCTGAGACGAGCTGGTGAAGTTAGGAGTCAGGTCTGAGAGGAGTTTTGTTAAAGGCATTTTGTACCAGGTGAAATGTTGTGACTGACCTGCATCTGCTCCTGGCTGATGTGCAGCAGGTGCTGGGGCCGCTCACTGTGGTGCTGCTGCATGGCGCTGCTCTCCTGCTCGTAGATGGCGTCGCGCTCGCCCTGGGACAGGTTGAGGAAGCGGCGGATGGTGGAGATATTCTCCCACAGCGTGCGGTTCTCCGGGGTGGGGTCCTCCTTCCACCGCAGCAGCTCACATAGCCAGCCCTGATGGAGACACACAACAGGGCCTTTGAAACACAGCTCAACAACACAGGATCAAGAGGTGCCAATGGAGGAGTGCCAGTGACTATTCGGCAAAAGGACTTGGGCCCAATCCCACTTCTCTTTTCTTTCAGCCCCCTGCCCTTCTCCACACATTAAAAAGAGGCCTAAGGTAATCTGTCTGCATACAACAAGCTCAGATATGGTCGTAGATCAATAAAGTATGTTTAAAATAAAAAGGCCACGTGCTAAGGGGGAGAATTGAGATTGTACCTTGTAGCTCAAAGCATAGAACTTTGGACTTGGGTCTTGACTCTGTTGCGTAATGTGGGGATATTTCTGTAGTTAAATCCCTCAAACATATATTTACTGTCAACACTTCCCTGGAGAGGAAATGGTGAAATATGAAAGGTAAAGGGCTGAGACAGAATATTGTTGAATATTGTACAACATAGATACAGACGGCATCGCATCATACGAGGGAGAGTGGTTCTCACTTTGTCTCAGTTTCATGAACCTTTTAGTTTGTTTGGACTGTATCGGTCTGTCGTGGTGAAGAGGGAGCTGAGTCGGGGCAAAGCTCTCGATTTACCAATCGATCTACGTTCACACCCTCACCTATGGTCATGAGATTTGGGTAATGACCGTAAGGACAAGATCGAAAATACAAGCGCCCGAAATGAGCTTCCTTCACAGGGTGGCTGGGCGCACCCTTCGAGATCAAGTGAGGAGCTCAGTTACCCGGGAGGAGCTCGAAGTAGAGTCGAAAGGAGCAGCTGAGGTGGCTAGGGCATCTGTTTCGGATGCCTCCTGGTCGCCTCCCTCAAGAAGTGTTCCAGGCATGTCCTAGTGGGACAAGACCTCGTGGAAGACCCAGGAAACGCAGGTGGGACTATGTCTCCGAGCTGGCCTGGTGTCGCCTCCGCATCCCCCCAGAACAGCTGGAGGAGGTGTGTGGATCAGGAAGTCTGGGCATCTCTGCTGAGACTGCTGCCTCCGCGACCCGGAGAAAATGGATGGATGGATGGATGGATGTTAGTTTGTTAGCATTTCTGGGACAGTGGCTCTGGAAAAAGTGCTGATAAACTCATCCCTATGAAAAATGTAGAAGTTAGGAATGAGTTTGGAATGTTCTGAAACAGTTTTATTTACTCATGCCGTCTTTCAGGCCTTTAAGTCAAAGCTTTAATCAGACCCCACAAAAGAGTCTTTTTCTGTTTCTGCTCAATATCTTTTAATTGACTGAACTAAGACATAATAAGACCAATCGTGGCGAGGCGTGTGCGGTGCGTCCTGGCAGAGTGGCACGCTGTAATCCCCCGGCCAGCGAGGGGCAGCACCTTCCATGTGCTCTGGATTACCCCACCACCACCTCTTCCCTCCTCACACAGGCACAAAGGGGTCCAGAGCCGCGGAGGCCTGCTGTACTCCGGAGATAACTCCACAGTCCGATGTCCCGCGCCCCATCGAGTCTCCCGCCGCGCTCGCCTGCCCACCTTGTTCCTGTGCCACGTTTATTGTTGCCTTTTTAATTTGCACGCGGAGGGATTTGGATGGCGCTCACGTTGGGGCTGATTCGGCGGAGAATGAAGGAGGGAGAGGAAGGCGCCAGCGAAACAGCTCCCCAGCACCGAGCGCGCGGTAATCCAAAGCAAACACTCCCAAAACCGGCAGGATTAGGCCCCGAGAGCCGCGGCCAACAACACACACGGGCGCGCCGTGAACCCTCGTCCCGCTGCCAGACAGTCCATTTGAGGAATAAAGTCTCTGGTTATTAGTCAAACGTTGGCGTCTGATCCTATTCTCTTCGTTTACAGTTTCCGAGCGCCACTTTTGGCACCGGCGGAAGCGGAGACGACGAAGCTGAAGGCTTGTCGGGGCTTTGGGGCGCGCGGTGTGGTTAACAGCCGTTTGGTCGCCACTCGGTGGACGCGGCCGTGGCACATTCGAGGGCCTGATTGTGTGGACAGTGGGCAGCGGGGACAGGAAGTTTCCAATCCAACTTGTCAAATTAACAAAAAACAAGCTTTGCGGCATTTGGACTTTTCCGAAGGCCAAAGTTTGAGTTGGGCCTGTGGGTTTGAGCGCATCAATTGTGGAGAGAAATGGAAACTTTCACTATTAAAAACTAAAATCCATTAAAAGTCATTAAATTAACTGTGCAAAAAGCTTTAGACCAAAAACTGTACAATATTAGCAAAACCGCAGCTAATTTAACGGCTTCCAGTGCTTTCTCCTGCCCCACAGGAACCATGTAATCTGTAAAGTTTCTCCATAAAGTTAACTCAGACAACACTAAAACGAGCCACTTCGTGAACAACATTATGTTTCCACTTGAGCTGAAATGAAAAACCCGTGGCGTTCTCTGGACAACAGTCGCTGAGAGTCGTTGCGTGTATTTACCAGTCCTCTCGCTGTATTAGCCGCTGCAAGTGCTTAATATTTTCGGCCAATCCAAATGCGTGTTCCTCTTTTTGTTTAATGACATTTTAAGCTCTTCACAGCCGCAGACAAGCACCATGGAAGTTGCTGCCCTTGTGTGAAAGTGTCCAACTCCGTCCACAAAGCGGGTGTAGGGCTCTTCAGCGGCGCCTGTGGAGCGCGTCATTAAGGGCCCTTCAGGAACAAACAGCGCCGCTCTTCTTCTGACTCCATGCCGTCGGGGAAAAAAAGTCAGCTTCGACGCACTTTAAACAGTTTAACATAGACGCAATATGGTAGGAATTCATGTCTGCATTCTTGGATAATACAAAGGCAAATGATTGTTATGGCAATCACAAGAAGCCACAACAACCGTCTGACTGGGATTCATTTTGGATGGTAAAAGTCTGCAACAACAACAATGAGCAAAGTTCTCCCTTTTCATCAGGGTTTTCCTAATTTAGTTCCATTTGAGCCTAGTTTTGACACAGTATGATGAAAAAACAAATCACTCGCGAATTTGGTTTCCATTTAGTAGTACGTAATGTATTTATAATGTTTTAGTCAATTATCACAATGATAATAACGTATATTCCGAGAGTGGAGCAGGAAGTGTTTGGAGGCACGCAGGTTTAAACATAATAAGTTCACAATGAGACGTGTTTTCTGTCAGATTTACAATATTTCTTATAAATCTTTAGAAGTAATAAAGGCATTGATTAGTTTCAATTCTGGCATCGAAAATATAGTATTTGATCATTCATATTGCACACAAATAGGAATGCATCTGCTCTGTGTTTTGGTGTGAAACAGCATATCATTTGTGAAATCCGGTGAAAGATTAAAAAACACAGTTTAAATTGATGATCTAAACTTGATTTTAAGGCTTTGTTACCCTGACGTAGGTTTTACCAGTTTACTCTACTTTCTCATTTAATCTTCTCAAACTAGTGGTAAAAACGCGTGGTCCGTTCCATATCATCTGCCTCCCAGTGCCACAGACGAGGCGGTATGAGGCGGTGTGAGGCGGTGTGAGGGGGTATGAGGCGGTATGAGGGGGTATGAGGCAGTATGAGGCGATATTAGGCGGTATGAGGGGGTATGAGGCAGTATGAGGCGGTATAAGGCGGTATGAGGCGGTATAAGGCAGTATGAGGGGGTATGAGGCGGTATAAGGCGGTATGAGGCGGTATAAGGCGGTATGAGGCGGTATAAGGCAGTATGAGGCAGTATGAGGCGATATTAGGCGGTATGAGGCGGTATAAGGCAGTATGAGGGGGTATGAGGCGGTATAAGGCGGTATGAGGCGGTATAAGGCGGTATGAGGCGGTATAAGGCAGTATGAGGCAGTATGAGGCGATATTAGGCGGTATGAGGGGGTATGAGGCGGTGTGAGGCGGTATAAGGCAGTATGAGGCGGTATGAGAGGGTATGAGGCGGTGTGAGGCAGTATGAGGCGGTATGAGGTGGTATTAGGCGGTATGAGGGGGTATGAGGCAGTATGAGGCGATATTAGGCGGTATGAGGGGGTATGAGGCGGTATAAGGCGGTATGAGGCGGTATAAGGCAGTATGAGGCGATATTAGGCGGTATGAGGGGGTATGAGGCGGTGTGAGGCGGTATAAGGCAGTATGAGGCGGTATTAGGCGGTATGAGAGGGTATGAGGCGGTGTGAGGCAGTATGAGGCGGTGTGAGGCGATATGAGGGGGTATGAGGCGGTGTGAGGCAGTATGAGGGGGTATGAGGCAGTATGAGGGAGTATGAGGCGGTGTGAGGCGATATTAGGCGGTATGAGAGGGTATGAGGCGGTATAAGGCAGTATGAGGCGGTATTAGGCGGTATGAGAGGGTATGAGGCGGTATAAGGCAGTATGAGGCGGTATTAGGCAGTATGAGGGAGTATGAGGCGGTGTGAGGCAGTATGAGGCGGTGTGAGGCGGTGTGAGGCAGTATGAGGCGGTGTGAGGCAGTATGAGGCAGTATGAGGCGGTGTGAGGCGGTATGAGGCAGTATGAGGCAGTATGAGGCAGTATGAGGCAGTATGAGGCAGTATGAGGCGGTATGAGGCGGTGTGAGGGGGTATGAGGGGGTATGAGGCGGTATGAGGGGGTATGAGGCGGTGTGAGGCAGTATGAGGCGGTGTGAGGCAGTATGAGGCGGTGTGAGGCAGTATGAGGGAGTATGAGGCGGTGTGAGGCAGTATGAGGCGGTGTGAGGCGGTGTGAGGCAGTATGAGGCGGTATGAGGCGGTGTGAGGCGGTGTGAGGCGGTATGAGGCAGTATGAGGCAGTATGAGGCAGTATGAGGCAGTATGAGGCAGTATGAGGCGGTATGAGGGGGTATGAGGCGGTGTGAGGCGATGTGAGGCAGTATGAGGCAGTATGAGGCAGTATGAGGCAGTATGAGGCGGTGTGAGGGGGTATGAGGGGGTATGAGGCGGTATGAGGGGGTATGAGGCAGTATGAGGCGGTATGAGGCAGTATGAGGCAGTATGAGGGGGTATGAGGCGGTGTGAGGGGGTATGAGGAGGTATGAGGCGGTATGAGGGGGTATGAGGCAGTATGAGGCAGTATGAGGCGGTATGAGGCGGTATGAGGCGGTGTGAGGCGGTATGAGGGGGTATGAGGCAGTATGAGGCGGTGTGAGGCGGTATGAGGCAGTATGAGGCAGTATGAGGCAGTATGAGGCGGTGTGAGGGGGTATGAGGCAGTATGAGGGGGTATGAGGCAGTATGAGGGAGTATAAGGCAGTATGAGGCGGTATTAGGCGGTATGAGAGGGTATGAGGCGGTATAAGGCAGTATGAGGCGGTGTGAGGCAGTATGAGGGAGTATGAGGCGGTGTGAGGCAGTATGAGGCGGTGTGAGGCGGTGTGAGGCAGTATGAGGCGGTGTGAGGCAGTATGAGGCAGTATGAGGCGGTGTGAGGCGGTATGAGGCAGTATGAGGCAGTATGAGGCAGTATGAGGCAGTATGAGGCAGTATGAGGCGGTATGAGGCGGTGTGAGGGGGTATGAGGGGGTATGAGGCGGTATGAGGGGGTATGAGGCGGTGTGAGGCAGTATGAGGCGGTGTGAGGCAGTATGAGGCGGTGTGAGGCAGTATGAGGGAGTATGAGGCGGTGTGAGGCAGTATGAGGCGGTGTGAGGCGGTGTGAGGCAGTATGAGGCGGTATGAGGCGGTGTGAGGCGGTGTGAGGCGGTATGAGGCAGTATGAGGCAGTATGAGGCAGTATGAGGCAGTATGAGGCAGTATGAGGCGGTATGAGGGGGTATGAGGCGGTGTGAGGCGATGTGAGGCAGTATGAGGCAGTATGAGGCAGTATGAGGCAGTATGAGGCGGTGTGAGGGGGTATGAGGGGGTATGAGGCGGTATGAGGGGGTATGAGGCAGTATGAGGCGGTATGAGGCAGTATGAGGCAGTATGAGGGGGTATGAGGCGGTGTGAGGGGGTATGAGGAGGTATGAGGCGGTATGAGGGGGTATGAGGCAGTATGAGGCAGTATGAGGCGGTATGAGGCGGTATGAGGCGGTGTGAGGCGGTATGAGGGGGTATGAGGCAGTATGAGGCGGTGTGAGGCGGTATGAGGCAGTATGAGGCAGTATGAGGCAGTATGAGGCGGTGTGAGGGGGTATGAGGCGGTATGAGGGGGTATGAGGCAGTATGAGGCGGTGTGAGGCGGTATTAGGCGGTATGAGGCGGTATGAGGGGGTATGAGGCGGTGTGAGGCGGTATGAGGGGGTATGAGGCAGTATGAGGCGGTGTGAGGGGGTATGAGGCAGTATGAGGCAGTATGAGGCAGTATGAGGCGGTGTGAGGGGGTATGAGGCGGTATGAGGGGGTATGAGGCAGTATGAGGCGGTGTGAGGCGGTATGAGGCAGTATGAGGCGGTGTGAGGCGGTGTGAGGCGGTGTGAGGCGAGGACAGTGTCGGCACACACCTGTGACATTATTGCTCCGTAATCTGCCCCCCTCTGGGTCACCGCCGCCTCGTTTCACATTCATCTAAAACAAGTCATTAGCGTTGATGCTGCCCAGGGCCTTTTGTTCACACAGCGGGGCAGCCTGACCGGGTCACGAGGTGCTGATTCACGAGGCTAATAGACTCTTCAAACTAAGAACCTGTGGGAGTTCAATAGTGCGATGGATGTGCGAGATGGAGAGACGCTGCCAATGCTTCAGCGGCCGCGCAGAAAAACAGAAACCAGTTTGGAAATGAGCACAAAAGGACTCTCTCAGGTCCTGATTAGTACTAGTGCAGCCTCTGGTAGCTAAAGCTCTGGAGGTTCTTAGCTTTCAAACGAGGAGAAGTTGAAGTGTCTTTTTTAACCAAGCGCACCTCCGGAAAACATTACCTTAAAGTGGACCTGCCATGCTTTACTTCTGATCTTAACCACGTATAGTCCTAAAGCAGCAAACTGACAGTTTTGCATGGTTTCGGAATGCTCCAATTGCCTCCACTACAAAGCATTACTTGTGAATACAAACAATAGTGAAGCTAAGAGCACATGGCTCATTCTGTCAAGATTCTGCTTCACTCTCAAGGCTCAATAAAGGCAACAAAAAGTAGCTTCAGTCTCGAGCCTCATTTAAAATGCTGTTTGGACTCTTGGTGAGTCATTTATCAGGACAGGTGCTAAATACCGAGTGCAACCTGTAAAGTAGATTTACCGTTTGAAACGTCCTGTATTTCAGGTTTGATCATGCCATGTGCAGATGACGTGCTGCTAGCTTTGCCCATGAGCAAACACTCGGTAAAATGAAATAAGTCTGAATTTGACATTTTTCCGCGTTTGCTCGCCTTTAAAAGCCGCTGGTTAGTACCCTCTCACTAAATAACCGTATGGACATAAAAAAAGTGAAACTGAGATATAGAGGGACCCGCGGCGGTGTCACACGCTGCCAATCAGAGCGCACAGGCGGTGCATTCTCCATCCGCCGCCTGCTCAGACGGTCACACGGCCCGGGAAACACCTCCCCCTATAATCGCATTTACTCTTATCAGCCACATCAGGCTCAACCCGGTCACCAGCAAATCAACAAGCAAAATAAATCCAACAGATGTCCATCAATTTGGGCCTTTCTGCCAGACCTGGAACCTGCCCCTGGGCGTTCCACGCAGAGCACCCACTGACCACTCACTATCTGCAACCGACCGAAGGCAAGTGTCCTGTACAGCAGCATTTAGTCTCCAAAGTATCACCACTGTATTCCTTTAAAGCAGACGTATCATGCAAATGACGCTTTTTTGGGGCTTTTAACCAAGTTACAACATAGTTCCCACATCAGAAACAGACCTGGATAAGGATTTTACGCTGGAGATGTTGGATTTTCTGCTTCAGGCTGATTCAAATGTAGACCAACACAGCCCTCAATCAAAGTGCAAATACATTATTTTAAGTTGTAATAAGTAAGAATATCAACGCTGAGGTGCCCAAATGAAAGCTATATTGGTTAAAATGGTTGTGGACAAAGCCATTCCCAAAGTATTGGCAGCGGTTTGGCGTGGATTTAAAGAAGAACTATGTAACTTGTTTACCTCGATAAATCCTTTCCGTAGTCCCTCTGGGGGTAATACAAGTGTTGATGATTGGGGGGGGTCTTTCATCTCCCCCTGGTGTCTCTGGCCAGAAAACTTCCCCCGCAATACACACTAATAGAATCATGAAGAAGAAGCTAACAGGCAAAGCTAACTGCGGGCTAGCGCCACTTTAGCAGTAAGTACAGCCAAGTTTGAGTGAAAAAAACGATCTCCATTGTGTCACTGAGTGTGGCACAATGTACAACACCCCTCTCTCCCTTTGTCTTTTCTGTCAGCGTAGTATTTACTCTCACAGACAGTTAATGAGTAAAAAAACGCAACATGCTACGACACCTGTAGTGGCGCTTATGGCCTCTAGGGGCATGAGTAGTTAAGTTGTTCTGCTGTAACAGTCAAAATACAAACACATACAAATTATACATTCAGTGTTTGGCAGTGTTTTGTCCAGCAGTGTTCATTTTGTCTGTAATATCTTTGTTGACTAAAATTAGACAAATTAAAAGTAGTTAACGATGACTAAACTCTTCAAATATTTTTGGTCTACTCATAGAATCTAAATAAAGTAAAAGAAGAAACTAAAAACGATGAACTTCGGTTTGAAAGAGCCTCAGATCATTTACATTCACTGCCAGAGGAACAAATCTGATATAATTGCATTTGAAAAGTCCCAAACTGATCCAATGGTCATTAGTTAATGACATGTGGACACATTTGAAATGAGCACAAATGCTCTACAGCATTGTTTCTCAGCTGGTGAGTCAGGACCCAAAAGTGGGTCGTGAAACACTTTCAATGAGTCACGAGCCTTTCCCAGAAAACATTTCTCATACTGAGAAAATATAGAAACTCTACCTAAGTCACTAAGGACATGTACTCCCAGGAACCCAGGAAGACCCCAGGAAGAATAGTCTTTACTATTGTATGGTACGGACTAACGGGGATCCATTAATAAACAATAAACAATACTCCACCTGTTTCACCCGCAGACCTGTCAGAATCACAGAGACCCTACGCACCCATCTCACAGTCTCTTCAAGGTCATGCCTTCAGGAAGGAGACTACAGTTTTATCCATCAGGCTAACCATCAGGAAGCTGAACCCACTTCCACCCCCCCCCCCCCTGCGCTCCACAATCAAGGATGAGAGAAGTATAATTTCAAATCATTCACAAATGGTTTGACAAATCTAAGTCTGTAACTATTGATTGCTTTTATCATGATTTCTGTTTTTTAGATTTAGTACATGCTTATTCAACAATATTCTGTATGAAAAATACAGTATTTTACATCACACATAGCTCTTTCAATTCTGTTTTGGGTCGTGGCTGGTCATCCTCTGGTCATGGTGGGCCCCGGAACCAAACTCGTTGAGAACCCATGCTCTAAAGAACCCAGTACAGATGAGGACTGGAGCAATCCTTCTCTCTGGACGGGGACATTTGTACTGGTCTTCCCTCACAGTTGAATGTATAAAAGAATCCATAGGCTTCAGTCCTGTGCAGTAATTGTTGTGTACTGTTAAGTATTAGATAGTGATTAAGCCCACACTATTTTCTCCACTAACGATGATGCAAACGCACCAAACAAACAACACGAGCTGTTTGTAAAGCTCTTTACAGAGAACAATTTGTTCATTTTCATTAAAAACCTAAAGCAAACTTCTAGGCCAATTAACAACACTTATTTAGCTGACACAGACAATTTGCAGGTTCTCCGCTATTTCAATCCATAATTCAATAAGATCACTCATGATTTATCATCTTAATTATGCTTTGATATTAGCAATTAAAGCCCAGCTCTGAATTAAATCTCAATCAAGCTCTTATAATTGATGGAATCAGACGCATGTAGGTGCGGCTGCCGCGTGTTTATCTCGCTTCAGCTGCAGTGTTTGTGTCCTCTGTGCATTCTCTCCATCTGCCGCGGCGCGTCCACAGGAGAGCGGTAAACAACGGGCCTGTGTGTGGGGAGGCTGCCTGTCTGCACATACCCCCCCACAATACTGCAAAACACTAAACCAACAATCCGCTGTACAGCCATCCCAAACCTTCATCATACAGGTCACAGAAAGTCACATTTCATTTGATTTATATTCTATATGCCATAAACGCTACCATTCTGCATATATTCCATTATTTAAGAACGTTACATCAAGCCTGTGGACATCAGTGGACATTCCTACGCTGGACACAATCGGACACATTTCTGCGTTTCAACCCAAACTGCAGCAGAATGTGTTTTAGACACATCTATAGGCCGGGATGAATGAGAGTGTTTGTTTCAGAGTGTGAGCGAGGGACATGGACGGAAATTAGCCCATGGCTACAATCCCACTGAAACGGCCATCTTATTACCTCACGTAAACAGTCGGGATGTTCAGGAGGGCCTGTGGGAGCTAGAAACGAGTGTGGGCAGCTGCTCTGAGACTTTACTCAAATATGTCCCACTTTGACCGGCTGAAAACTTAAGAATTCACCTTTAATAAAAGCTATATTTATTAATTTAATATGAAAAAATAACATTTCACTGATTGATCAATACAGTATGAGGGGAAATGAGTCCGAACATGGTAAACATTAAAAACTAAGTACTATGTACTCATGCTGCTGTCTCCACAAAGCATAAGCCATAAACAAAAAGTCTGGAATAAGTCCTGCACTTGGAGCACATAGTGTTACTGTTCAGTGAGAAGATGTCAAGTATCACGTGATATTATATCGCTCATGCACTCAGATCATATGGGGAATGAGAGTGATGTCACAGCATGGCAACAGAAACCCAAAGTGTAGCTGGTCTGTGTAAAACTTACAACTTGAGTGCAGAAAACAATTTCAATGTCTACAAATCAATGTCCATTACTGACATAAATATATAGAAGTTCTTTCATTTCATGTTTTCATATTTATGTGTAATTATTATGTGCTGTCTGTATTTTCAAGCGACAAAATCGAAATGATGTAGCAAGGTTTAACTGTACGCTTTTATTTTGTTGATGTGTTTGTTACAGACATTTCCTCTGAGGGGATTTTGGAGAAAATTCAAATTTCACTTTGTATTTTGTAGTTCAAATCTCAGGCGAGGCGATAAATCTGTTATATTGTTAGTTGAAGGGGAGAGGTTGCAAAGATGAAGTTGACATGTTTACATGTTTAGCAGCAGGGTCTCAGGGCCTGACGCGTTACTGCCAGTGTAAGCCACAGTGCTGTGTCCACTGTAAGGCTGTGCAGATCCTCACGTATCATCATGTACTTGACCAAAGGCCCAAACAGACACCGTGTGGACGAGCCGCAGTCCAGAGGCTGCAGAGGCCTGTGCGCAGATGTTTAATGCTCTTCATGTGATTTGCCTTTTGGTTATTCTTTATGCTCCATCTGCCTCCGTTACAACGCCTCTGCTGGCTTTTTATTAGCGCTGCAGACCTTGACGTCAGTGGGCTGGATTTTCAGAGTCGGACATTTTTCATGGGAATTAAAAGGAATAAATGGGATTTCCCCCCCCTTTTTTTTTTTTTTTTTTTTTTTACAGAGAGATTATGGGCATTTTTGTGATCCTTTACAAAAGTAACATATATAGAATGTTGAATTATTACTGTGGCACTTGTAGGCACGTTCAACTGAAAATTCTTTGGATTTTTACAGTAAAATGATGTGGACATGAATAATAATTTTTGTGTCACTTGAAAAGGGACTATTATAATCCCTTTAAATGTAGAATATTTGGCACTTTGGATCAGGATTACAGTGACAACTGAAAGCATTTAACACAGACATAGGGATTCATTTGACTTCTTTTGGGCTGAAAGTAACATTTCTCAAGCTACATGTTTTCTAGGTAATTAAATAATCGGTGGTTAAATAGTGGTTCATTCATTATTTATTCACTCCAAATAATATCATGTTTTTAAAGCAGTTTTAACTTTTGAAAGTGTCCAAACCATTTCCAAACTAAGACTCCTATAAAAACGTTTCAGGAAAGTTTTGGGAAAATTAATCAAGATTTTTTCCACTGCTTTGTCTTTCTTAGTAAGTACAACATTTGGGCACTCTTTCCACTCTTTGGTTTGGGATCAGGAGTAAATCTGTAAGTGACAAAATCTTCATGTGACATAAAAACACAATAGAAGTTTAAGTAATATAAAGTTTATGTTCGTTTTCGTGTATATTGGCCATCCCGGCTTTGCTCTGTCTGATCCCATCAGATCTGGTAAGGTCTGGTTTGTGCTTGAGATGGGAGACCATTTGGGAACAGGTGAATGTAGTGTGAGAGTGAGTGGTTGGTGGTGGGAGGGGCCAATGGCACAGACTGGCAGCCTACCCCAGGGCAGCTGTGGCTATAGTAGCTTTACCACAACCACCAAGTGTGGCACTATGTATTATTATATGTTCAATATTGAATTACGCATTGAACTGATCTAATTTCAAGGAGTAATCGATATAAATGATGATTTTTTAATGTCTCACAGTACTATAAACGTGTGCATGTTTCAGATGTGCACACATTCCATCCACCGGAGGAATGAGGGGAAATTACGATATCAAAAAGCAAATTGGAAACAATGGGAAACTTCTGAGTACAATTCCAGCCAAAAGTGCAGTAAATGAGTTTTGTTTGTATTTTTGACAAGCGTGTGCAGTAAAGCAGGCGTCGACGTCAGAGCGGCACAGAAGCGCGGTGCCATTGTGAAGCTCGCGGGTCCCGCTTCCTGCTAAAGTCTCGCTCTGCCTCCACAATGCGGCCGGGCGCGAGCTGACAGCCTGTTATTGTTGTCGACTTGCTTATTGTATCTGCGGAGGTCGTGACCCCTCTTCAGAAAAAATGTGCTCCGCTTGGCGAGGACTGCTCTCTGTGGCGGCTGCTTCCAATGGAGATTAATTGTTTGGCATGTGACGACTCCGACTGGCAAATTTTCTGCTGCTAAAAAAACGTGGCGGATCTTCGCAATAGACAACGGCAATCTGGCAGGCGCGATCCGGAGCGGCCCGACCAACCTGCTTCAGTAATAATCATGAAGAATGTGATTTTCAAATGATTCCGATGACTCAGTTTTAATCTTCGAGAGCTCCCCTCAAAGGGAAAGACTGGCTTAATGTACACAGCGGAATTTCATCATTCTCTTCTGCTCGCAAATCCCGGCATTCCTCTGGGCCTAAGCTGTCATCTCCGAATGATGTCCAACTCGGTCTGTGATGGATTTAAATCTGTTATCTGTGTACAAATATTTATGTGAAATACTAATCAGTGCCAGGTTAATGAAGAAATAAAAAGCAAAAACATGCTTAATGTTAAAGTAGAAGGTCTTTAAGCCACACACACTGAAATGTAATGATATCTAATTAAATCTGAGATATTTTAATGAAAGAACCAAAATAAAAGGGCTTGGGTTTGATATGGACGGTCAGCGGTGGAAAGGTTTGGTGAGGATGGTCAGTGGTGGAAAGGTGTAGTGAGTACATGTATTGGATTTGCTGAGACGGGCTCCATTTCCCTTGCTGTACAGTACACATTTACGGCAGCTGCAGCAGTAAACTGCACACGCTGTCAGGAGAAGAAGCAGGAAGACACACTTCCAAAACCTTTCCCGCTGTGCCATGCCACCAGCCAAATTCAAGGAAAAATATCAGAGCAATACGGATTTGAAAAGGTTTCGGGAGTCAGGATGACACATCCATTGCTGCAAATCTCTGGCTTCACATGACAAGATCGAGCTGCTGCTAAAAACACAGGTTCAAAACAGACAGCGAGCCCTCAGTGAGACGAGTCCACTGACTAAATACTGCACCCAATGGTTCAGTAGTAGAACGTGCTATGCAGAGTGTCCTGCGTTTAGCAAGAGGGAGAACGCCATAGTAAGGCAGCATGACGCCAGAGATTTGTGTGTTACTGTTTCTCATTAAAGGTTGAATTTAGGAATGAATAAACAACTACAGCTCAGCTGAGTCACACGGTTACTATGAAAAATAAATACAAAGTAACACTTTCAAATAATTGGACTGAATGAAAAAAGGGCATATTCAGAGGCATATCGATTAGGTATATTTATAAGGCTTCTTTACTTAAAGTGTATCGCGATACGCATCGTATCGTGGTCCCCGTATCGGGATCCGCATCGCATCGCGAGGTTGTTGACATTACCCAGCCCTACCACAGTCCCAGTAACAGGCTGCAGCTGTGTGTGTTTGCACCGGCGGTTCACTTAAGGTGGCTGACCCCTTTTCTCCAGCCCTCCCCACGCCGGGCGCTCCGTTTGTGCAGCTCTGTGAACGACTTGTGCAGTCAATTATTGCTTATTGTTGCGGGACTTTCACATATGTCGGAGCATCAGGAGTGTTTCCGGGCTGGGCGTCCGCGGCAGATGGGTGTCCAGTGGCTGCGCAGCGCGTTACGGAGGAGAGAGGACGCCTGTGCGGTGGGCAGAGACAGAAATACAGTGACTCTCTTCAAGGCATGGTCCAACTCCACAGCCAAGAGGGCAGGGCAGTTAATCGAGATTTGATCAAAATCACAGTATCGACTTTGGTCAATCTGTGTAAACGTCATAGTACTTTACCATCAGCTTCACAGGCAGTTATTCAGCAGACACACCTCCTGGTTTTGGAGCTTGGATGAGACAAAGGAAGTTTTTTGCTGAATGATACTGAAGGGAAGCGCTCGTTTTTTGTTTGAGCTGAGATGTATAGAAAGGTTGTTCATGAATCAGTTTCATGTATTAGCATCAAAAAATGTACATAAATCAAGAAAAATCTTTATTTTGCAATATCTTCCAGCCCCAATGATCAGTGTTGTACACCTTTTTGACACTGGTTGATTTGGTCTTGGCCAGGAATCCGCGACCTTAAACATCAGGAGAGCCACTTCTCCCTGTTAAAAACCAAATCAAATACGTACAGACTCACAATGGTATTTTTTATATGTAAACAACATTATTGGTGACTGGTCTGGTTTGTTGTAGACCTAATATTTTCGCAAATCTTTACAACCTATTGTAAAGATTTTTTTTTTTTTACACCCGAGTTTCTCAAATGTTATTCTCCAAGTATCACCTAGTAAAATATTTGATCTTCCAAGTAGCGCCAGGCCAAATTAAGACAAAGCAAGGGATACAATTGAGATAAAAACAGAGTCTAAAGAAAATACTGAAAAATAAAAGGGAAAAATAGCAAATGTAAAATGATTTGAGCAGATTTCATTTGGGGACCTGTGCTTGAAATGTGGCTCATGAAGCTGTGTTTGTTCCTGGGCGATGATTTGACCAGGCCTGGGAATGGCATGAGTCAGTGCAGTAAATAATAAAAGGTTATGGTGATTATGGTATTGCTTGCAGTTGAGCGTGGCGCCGTGTCGGGGCTGTCAGGGACTGGAGAGCACTTGGATGGGGCTAATGTCTCCCCGTGCTCTCTCCTCCTCACGCTCCCGAGTGCACAGACACTTAGCCGCGCGCCGCATCTGCCGCCGCTCGTGGCTGTAGTTAAATTGAAATATTTCCCGGCGTGTGTCAGAAGCGTGCAGAATGGTAATTATGACAGATCTGATTAGGCGGGCGAGTCGGGCGGCTCCGGGCTGCAGGTGCGACCTTGTGCATTCCTGCGTGTGTAAATAAAATTAATTACAAGCGTAGGGGGCGCGCGGCGCGTGACACTGCGCGTGTGCGGGAGGGGGGACTCCCACGGGGGGCACCCTAATGGAATATTTTCCCCGAGTCTAATAATACAGTTGGTATTGACTTGAGGTAATTAGGGGGATCATTAAAGCGCTTTTCCCGGCGTATTTGCCTGCCTGATCAGATTAGCGAGAATGGGCCTCAGAACAAGCCCTGTGTGGTCTGTCAGGAGGAGTGCAGAGCGAGGAGAGGGCGAGCCGCCGCACATTTGTACAGCTACAGCTCGCAGCACTGACAGCAGCTTCACCACCGAGATACAGTACCCACGCGCACTCTACCCCGAGCACATGAACCGCACTCACTCCAACAGCGCTGCTTTCATGGTCACAATTAGGAAATCTCTCTGGCTGCAGATGATCAGGTGACATAAGCTATCTGCAATAACAAAAATGACCGTCTGCAAGAAGACCTTGTCGTTTAATAACAATATTCATATTCACAATATTCATCTCCTGTACATTTTTTGTGTTTATGTTCATGTTGTACCTCATGTTTACATTTAGAACAAATGCTGTCAGTTTGACGTTTTTAGAGTTGCTTACATAAAATGTTATTCAATAATATATTCAGGATATTTTCATGCCTCAATAAATCAAACATCACATTTAGTTATGGCAACCGGCCTATGATGATGTAAAGCATTCTTTAGCAGCTTGTATTTCAATATGTGCATTGTGAAGCACATACGGTATATCCCAGACACCGACCTGTATGTCTAAGTGCGATCAAGACTTCATAAACAAGTCTATTATGTCCACTCCCCGTAGGGACCTAGACGCTGCAAGAAGAGGCGGGGCTAGATTTTCCTTGCAGGTGATTGGACGGCTTCACCAATTATCTGCCATGCAGTCATTTGTCAGGCTGTAATGTGATTTATTAGTTGATTTCACCAGAATTTGAGAACCATTTTTCACTTCCAAGTATCACCTTGTGAAATACCACCAGGCCTAAAGCATGTCTACACCAGAAAAACACCCAACTCTTCACTCTTCACGTTTAATTTAATGCTATACTCATTTGTATTTGTATTATTGATTATCTGCCGTGTAAGTAAATGCACGGTGTGGGACGCATTGTTCGGCTTCACTCTGCTTCGCACTACCACTGTTTCCATCACAAACAGCACTCTGTAGAAGTCTACGATTGGAATACACAACCATGAAAGCCCAACACTGAGGACAAATACCTACTTTTAAAGGAGTTCATGACATTATTAGGAAGTGCCGAGTGCAAAAACTAGAGGAAAGAAGAAGCTAAAAGACGTGTAAAGGTGAGCTAACGTAGCTAATGCTTACAGCTACTAATCTTATCAATGTGCATAAAAATGTATAACTACGGCATTGTGATACTAAATCCTCTCTCTCCTATGACCATTCAGAAGCCTCAGTCTGTTCACGTCACATAACGTTAGCTATCTGAGTCTGACAAATGTGTACCCGGTCAGCACAACATCTCCGCCATTTACAAATCAATGGTGAGGTATGGAGGGGTATGGCATGTCCACTTCATGACATTTATATCATTTCTGTAGTTTCTCCACCAATACAACATTAAGTTCTTGTGTTTCTAAATACAGACTGTGGACAAGACAAGGGCGCGATGTGGAATCTTCATCTTCATACCTGGTGCAGCAAGTGGCTACAGTGGGTGTGTGTGGGGCGCACATGCTCGTGTTTTAAAACTAGCGCTGAGGCCAGACCATCAATATATTCTCTCTTTCTCGGGACATGGACAGTGTTTCACTCACAGAGAACTTAATAAGATCTGGGAGACTGCGCGGGATGTTAATCTAAAACTAGAGCGAAGAGGAAGCAGCAAGAGTTTGTTGTAGTCAGCTCCCGCACCATTGTTTGCACACAAGATACCAACTTTGTCTTGTTGCGCCAGGCTAAGAGTGTAAGTGTACAGCATTAGTCACTGAATGTGCATCAGACCAACTATGATTTAGCATTTGGCTTAAAGCCCACTTTTAAAATACTAATAATTAAATAAAAATGTGCCCTGTCGTGGAATTCAGGGACACAAGTCAGCTGACTGAGTTTCCCACAAATTGGTGATTTTCTCCCTGCTGACCAGTACGTTTCCCGAGCCAGCTCCTTCAGAGCAGAGTGTTTTAAGACAGAAGGATGTAGCGCAGATTTGCATAACTCTACACTGAAAACAACTGAACGAGGAAACTGGATTTTAACACAACAGTGAACGAGTTTGCTGAGCAGAAAGACCGCAAAGGTCTCTTCAGACGGGTGAGTGAAGTTTGCTTTTTCTTGCTTGTGGCGTTTTTGGTGGTAAGCCCATTTGTGCAGGTTACGGATAATATAACGTAGTCATTGTCCATGGCACTAACGACCGTGTGCGTTCTTCTTTCCCTCTGGTCACATGTGTGTGTGTTGGGATAATGTTGCTAGTTGTCATTGTGTTGCTAGTTTCTGTAGAGGTCGGCTATTTGCCTTTTCTGTATATGGCTTATCTAAATGAGATGTAAATGAGCCCTGTTGTCACTCTGAGCAGCAGAGAGAGGTGAGAACAGCCCAAAAGTTTAGAGGCTGTTTTCTCGTCTTAGAAAAATCCTGAGAGGTTAGATTCAAATGTTCTCCAGATATGATCAGATTTCCATGTGTTACACATCTGTTAAAAGCTTGGAGACTACACTTTCATAATCTGTGAATATCTCAAAATGCCCAAGAACTGACTTGTGTCCCTACAATCTGTGTCTGGTCACAAATTTCCAAAGGTCTGTACCTTCATGAATAATTCCTAAGATCATACACATGTGGTCGATGGTCAACAACAGACAAACACATGTAGATGTTTGTAATTTTTGATGGCTAAATGCTAACGGCTATAGGACAAGTGGACATTGAGCCGGCTTATGAAAAGTTCACCTACGCTCGGATCGAATGTCATTTCTGCCTTCTATTTTGATGAGAAAGGCAGCTTCAAAATGAGCACCAGCATCAAGTCAAAATGCAACAAACCAAGGGTAGATGTGCTTGATTCAGTAAAGCATTTTGAATCACTTTTCAGTACAAACTGTGCTCTAAGAACAAACTTAAAGCAGGCAATAACCGGACTCTACAACAATTTATCAACAAAGTGATTTCAAAAGCGTCCAAATCGAACATAAACATCACAAATGTCAGAATCTGGAGCTCGTATGGCGTCAGTGTTTGCGTAACTGTCAGCGCTCGGTCCAAACGGCCAGCACCAGATGAGTTACTGTACGGGGCCGTGCCATGCCACGCTGCCCGCTGGCCTGGCACCGCCGGCATTTCCTGGTGCAACGACGTACAAGAGGTGGTAATGAAGAGGCATTTGGCCCCGGTCCTGGCACGACGGTGGGCGAGCGACGACGGCCGACAGATGGGGTGAGAGGTGGAGCGTGAGGAGAGAGGGGAGGGAGAGAGTCAAATGTGAGAGAAAGTAACGAGAGAGGAGAGACGGACATGCGCAGTACGGTCCTGCACCGAGCTACAGGGAGGAGGTCTGTGGGAAAGGGAGTTTACTGACACAAACAAGGACAAGATGTATTGCATGCAACGTATTGATATAGAGGTGCTCGTCATATAATTATATTATCATGAAAAAGTGCATTTACTTCTGTTATTCAACTTAAACTGTGAAACTAATATATGATATAGACTCATTGCATGCAAAGTGACACATGTACCCTTTATTTGTTATCATTGTGATTATTATGACTCAGCTTGTAAAAACCCCAAATTAAAACTCTAAGAAAATGTTAATATTTTAAAAATGGACTGTAAGCCATAATCATCAAAATAATAACAAACAAAAGCTTGACATGTCACTTTGCATGTCATATTAGTTTCACATTTTAAGTTGAGTAAAAGAAGTAAATGCACTTTTACATGACATTCGAATTATGTGACGAGCACTTGTATATATACTATATATATGTATATATACTAAATTTAGTATAGGAGCTACTGAAGTGGAGAAAACCCGGAGAAAACGACCCGAAGGTTTTGTTGCTCATTCCCATGCCAGTATTTGTGAATGGATACTCGTGGGAAACACAGCGGAGTGCGACCATGTTGGAGTGATTTCAGACAAAATCCCAAGTTGATAAAAAGTCATGCATTAAACGTGGTAAGGGGGAGAGTTTGTTCTGGCTCCTTTTACTGACTTTAGAACTAATACGGGAGAAAACAAAACAAAAATACTTCAATCACCAGCAGTCTCAACTTAAACCCCCACAGTGGTCACAAAAAGGAGCTACATTGGGGGTTGGGAAATAAGATCTTTTTTATTTGATTGTTTTATTCTGGAATCTGTTTTGATACATGTCCTCTTATGGTTGAAACCCAGACTTTTTTATACCGACTTGTAGCTTTCAAGACTGCAATTTTCAAACTCTATACCAGTTTTATTGGACGTCTGAAGAGCACACTCCCTCGTATCCTGGCTGCAGGGAGGAGGTCTGTGTGGGAAAATTCTGCTGTCCATTAAACAATAAGAGACTTTCAGAGGGAGGGGCGGACTCTTACCGTTTGCTCGATAATTCATTCGCTAAATTCATTATTCAGACAGCCGGCTCTCCAGTTCGAGAAATCATGTCTTAAATAATATACGGGAGGTCTGGCCTCGCCCGTCTCCCATGGCAACCTAATAAAACCAGGCGTGCGCAAGCGATTAATAAATAAATCAATTAATAAAGCGTCACGATCGTTTGGACCCGCGGGGGGCGTGGCGTGTTCCGTCAGAGAGGGGGAGGGGTGGGTGATCACATCTGTATACCCCCTATAGGAACATAGGGGCATGAAATATTCAACATGTACTCTGTGTTTTTTATATCAGGGGTGTACAAGATTAAACTCTTGAGCAAAAAAAAACTGTCACATGATTGGGTGAGAGCAGGTGTGAAGTTGCTTATGTGCTCTAGAGTCAAATTAGTATGGGTGGGCCGAGATACAAATCTCACGAGAAGAGACACGAGACGAGATTTTGACATAATTTGCAATAATATTTTGTTGTTATGTCCTTCCTTTCTATGGAATCAATGCATTGTATTATTTGTAGCAAAATTTTAATAACTAATAAGGATGGGACATGAAGATTTTACCAAGATCATGCAGGCTCTATTTGTGTTTACAGTTTAATATTAGAACAAGGCTGATACATTTGGCTCTTTTGACAGAAGGCGTATTCTGATCAACTTTCCTATTCTAATTATGAATAATTAAACCGTATTTGAAGCTTAGTCTAAGCAGTCTACAGGGTGTAACTCTATATCTAAATTACAGCCAATTAAAATAAAAAAACAAAATAAAATATCACATGATTACTTTACACCGTTTTGAAAAATCTCGTGGCAATTTGATCTCATGAGATGTCGTGGCACAAGATATTTCAAGTGTCGCCGACAGGCCCGGGTGGATGTGGAAGTTTCACTTCTTCTCACTCTTGTAGTCACTCTTGTAGTCAGTGTAAACCTAAGCACATGAGCCAGAGGTCCATTTAAACAAAGAGGAGAGGTCAGGACGGCCATACACCCACAACTGCACTTTTACAGTTTCACTGATTAGAATCATCTTTGTTCTCAGCTCAGTACAGAACAAAGACTCTAATGAGCCAAACTGAAAACCAGTACAGTAGGTGCTCTCCAGTTAAATTCATATTTAGCTTGTGTCTTTACTTGTCTTGCACTGATAACAAGAGAAGATAGAAGAAAAACATCCTCAGCTCAATAAACCCAGTCCTGTCGACGATGTTGGATACAGAAAATATGTGACATTACATCATATATTTGAGGAAACAACGATTTCTGACCCCTGCCTGTACAGCGATCTAACTAAAACAGAAACATTCCTGCTCATACCAGGGAACCTCCTGGACTGCAGATGGGTCCCCCGGCTTTGCCCTGTCTATATTTGGTGCGTGTGTCCAAATAAAACGCTCTCAACACTATGCAAATAAAGTCCAGATCCTCAAATAAAGTACTTAGCTTATAGTCATACATGTCTTTCTTACATTTACCCAAAGACTAATAGCAGCTCATAAGGCTCTCGCTCTCTGCTCTGACCGCGGGAGCTCACACGGCCGCTGGGTGCTCCCTCTCTGAGCAAACACCCCAAAGGTCAGCCATCTGCAGCTCTTGTACCAGTGCTGTGCGGATGATATCACCATGCACTGACAGGAAACAAGTGCGTCACAGGCATTACGTCCTGCACTTTCACCTGCTGAGTGAGGGACAGGCACATTCAGCCACAGCGACTCGTGTTACGGTGGATGCTGGGTGGGATTTTCTTTCTGTCTTTTAATAAGCAGCCATTTTGTTGATGGCTTGAATAAGCTGCAGCTCACAGAAGGCATAAAGGATAAAGGTGGGGCATGTGGCCAAAGTTAATACTGAGATTGTCTTACAGTCTATGATTTAGGTTTTTAGATTCTGGTGGCCTTGGTGTTTTAGTTTGTAAAGAGCAGATTGATTGGTCAAATCCGTCTGTCTCTCACTTGGAACATGACATTAGGGTCTCCAACTGGATCTCCAGAGGCTGTAGTCTTTTATAATCTCTCAGTACTTCTAAGGCTGAAGTAACAATTACACAGCGTTCACTTCTTTTGGCACTCAATAGAAATGATACAGTATGAGGCTTTTTCAAACTGTGTCACTGACATTCATATCTTTTTAGTCCTTTCTTTTTTTATTTAGTTTTTAGGAATCGAAAAATCCAAAATATCGGCAGACTTTAGACCCAGTTTTAGTCTCATTTAAGTGATAGTCTAAAAGCTAAGCATTGTGTCTACTTGTGTTACTAGTATAACTTTCAAGGTTCATTTAGTCAGACACTGACTAAATGAACCAAAGACATGTATCTTTGCCTTTACATGTTTCAGCGGCATCTGCAGGCCGTTATCAGAAGCATCACATGTCACTGAAGAGTGATACAGTGATATAGTGTCTGACCAAATGAACCGTGAAAGTTATGATCAGTAAGTTTAAATGTTTGAGCCTGCACTTTAACACAACAGAAGAAATAATAAATAATAGCCTCATATTTTGTCCCTCCCTTTGCTGATTTCAGACCCTAATCAGACTCGTGGTGGCACCACTTGGACCAATGAGGTGAGCTTTCCTGTGAACCAGCCTGTCAGGTCCAATGAGGAGGGGAGGGGGAGGAGCTTGATGTTGAATCTTGAATTTACTTTCAAATTTCCCTCTCACTCTGTCCTCACTTTGCAATATTACAACCTATCACTTTAACTGCTTTTGGTTTAGGTTAGTTTTGAAATTAAACACTGTGCTTGAATAACAATTTGATTAACACAATTATTTCAAAATGGTGAAATGATTATTTCATTGATAAGTTATGCTTATTAAGTAAACAAGCTGTGCTAATGTGATGACTGCACATGTTGGGGGAGCCCGGGGGGGGGGGGTGAAAGGACAGATTCAGTTGGGATCCCTGGTATCGGGGCTATTAAGTCTTTGCAGAACAGAATCTCCAAAGCCACTGTTTTCCTGAAGCTGAAGTAACATGACCAGGCGTTTTCCTCTTCCCAAATCAAAGTGTTTAGAGCAATGTGGAGAGCCACTCCCCCTCACCTCTCATCCCCCCGCCCCCCTGGCCTCCTCTCCGGGGAGCGGCGTGCCAAGGCGGGTGCGGGGGCTAACAGATGGCACACACCAACCTCTCGCTCGCTCGACCCCCCCGGCGGCGCAGCGGCACACCAGATCACTGCCATTCTGTCTCATTACAGTCGGGCTAATTAGCATCGCCTCTTCCAGGGGAGAGCGAGCGAGTGCGAGGGGCGGAGGGGGGTATGTACCGGTCACTGCGGGGCTTTTGAACCCCACGGCGTCCTGGGCTCCCAGGCCGCAGCGGGGGCTCTGGTTTCAGCCGCTCTCTGGGAGTGTTCGTCTTGTTTCCGACATAAAAGTCAAGCCACGAGAACTGGCCCCCCAACCCCATCCACCACCATCCACCCCCACAGGGCCCAAACGAAGAGCCGCTCAAACGGCTACAAAACACCATGACTGGACAGGTTTCAGACAGTTTACAGTGAGGGCTGCATGATGAGAGAAGAAAAGGGCCGTCTTGTATAACAAAATGACTGCAATGTCTCACAGAAATATTTTCCGTTTCATCACAGTTAAACACAAAAATCACTGTGTTGTTTATCAAATTATTGTGTAGCTGCATTTTTTCATTCAGTAGGTCAGTTTTTGTAGGGGTCACATTACTGAAAGAAAGGTTGAATGTAGCAACAGTACGAGGACTTTGACTGCATGTGCTGACGATTGTGGCAGGTTTTGTTTCCGGTGGATTGTGCCAGTAACAACAAACATATTAACCTAAAAACCAAGAGCAAAAAATCTGAATTTTGACAATTACCCTGGAATTCTTCCCTGCCCACTGCCTCAACTTTAAATAGGCCCATAGGCCCTATAATAAAACATTTTAAGCATAACAAAATATGGCTTTGTGGGGTCAATAGCTCAATAAATCAGGCATGTTTGATGTCAGGAAGTGCAACAGTAAGTGGAGATGTTGTTCCCAGAGTGTGAGAAGAAGTCACTTTGACAGATGTTCTGGAGCTACAGCTTAACCCACGGAGGAGAGCTGATTAAGTGAAACATCTTGCCACACCAGTCTTTTGACAGTATGGGATTGTGAACTGGTGGATGTTGATTTGCAGTGTTTGCAGTGGGGAGAGCCGGCGCCGCACGCCTCCTCTGTAGCACAAATGAGAACAGGGCTCCGTGACTCTGCGCTCGTGTCGGCCGGTGTCCTGCTGTGATGTTATTATCAGCATTAACCCCGGGCTCCAGCACGTAGACCTCACCGTTCACTCAGGTGCAGTGCATACACTGTACCACAGGAATACAAACATCATTACTAACACAAGGCTAAATCTTTCCCACATGTGAAAGTCCTCATGTGCTTTTGACCCTGTGTTCAGTCAGGGATATTGCGATATATTGTGGCTTCTCGTGATACGGAAGTTCCCATAATAATCATTTGGTCATATTCTGTCCGGCAGCGGTGGCAAATGGAGCCCATATTCCTTTCAATGTTCACAGAAGACTAAGGGTAATTGGAATTTCCTCAGACAATAACAATAATAACCACAAAGCTGGCACGGACGGCCCTGAGTTTGACACGATGATGAGGAGGGACTCACTGCACATGTGATGGATACAAGGCAGTGAGGAAGGGGCGGGCAGGGGGGGGGGGGTGGTTACGAGCCCCGCGAGCTCCCCTTCGGTGGCAGCGCTCCAAAAACTCCCCACAATAAAACTGAGAGGAGGAGGAGCATCGATCTGCACACGTCTACTCCTGAAGCATCGAGGAAGAACATCTCACTGTGACAACCATGTCTGACCAATTACATGTGTTCAGAACAGGTTTGTAGAGCTCGAAACTACAAGATTTGCAGCTTTCACAAGACATAACCATCTAGTTCCCAGCAGAGGACAAAAGGGAAACAAGTGCTAATGATACTCAATATATCAAAATATGTGCCACAATATATCGCTGAGGGATTTACACATTTCTAACACAGCATGTGCAAAAGTTTGGTTTTGATTAGTCCCATTTTATTCATTATTTGGTATTTAGTTTTATTCTGACCAAATCTGATGAAAAAATCATAAATCGCTTACTTGAAATGGTTTATTTTCACACTGCAAACAACGATATGATGATAAATTTAAATGACTGGAATTAAGAATATTTCACCTCAATTTCAGTCATTATAGCTTGCCAAGTACAAACATGGAATTAGAAAGGAGAAGAATTATTATGTCTAAGTGACAATTGATCTTATTTTAGAAGCAATATATTTTTTTCTACTTTAAACACAAAAATATAATTAAAATTAAGTTCACATTTGAAAGAAAATATAGAATAAATGAAGAATAGCAAACAGAGCAGTGGCGAGGCTATGCTTTTGTGGTGGGGGTTAAATCAGCTGATCCTGGGGCATGTCGGGAGGCTCCTCTGACAGGACCCGCCTCTGTACCAGTCACCACCCCCACTGTGCCAACTGTGATTTCCCAGAAGTCCGTGCGGGCACGGTGCCAGTCCTGCCCATCCTCCCTCCTCAGCCGCTGCAGCTTCAACAGCGGCAGACGCCATGTTGGATTTCCGCTAAAGCTAAGGGCTCCAGTGTTCAGAAAAGAACGGGTGTAAACTTTTAACATTTACACCCACCACATTTGAACTCTTCAAGCGACACGTTAGTTTAGGTCAGGAGTCGGCTACTTTGCTTAGGGACTGAACCCTCACTTCCTTGAGATCCCAATGCCTTCCATCATATATGTTCGATTTGCAGCATGTTTGGACATCTTTAAAGAAAAGACAGGATTTTCTTTTTCAGCATTTAGTGTACTGTGACAGGTGTGTAATAGTACTTATCAAAATCATCTTGGGGGCCAGATTTTGCCGGCGGGCCTGACTCTGCCTACATCCTGGTCTAGGTGGTGAGATCATCCACAAACCGCTCCGTCCAGCTCCAATGGAAAGACGCGTAAAGGGTGTCTTTAAACCGCGGGGGAACCTGTCCTGTCAGGCAGCAGAACCGCACAAACAGAACTTACACAGCTAAACGGGGAGAATATTCCACCAAAAAGGACTCCGAGACTGAAAGTGAAACAAAATGCTCGCTTGATGCTAACGTTGCTAGCTCCACTTCCACTGAACAATCCGCTACAGTTTCTGATTCAACGTTCAAGTTAAAACAAGACAACTTGACATTTTTTTGGCAATGCAAAGGCCCACGTCTGACTTGACTTTTATGGAGTGTGCTAAAGACGCTCATAGTCCACCAGAAAACTGTAAGAAAATAGTGATTGTCCCAAGGCCAAAGTGGCATTTGAACACAACGTAAACACTTGAGTGCGTGTACGTAAATGGTTCCAAAGACCTGCGTGGCACTGGTCGCTCTCTGGCATTGGCGGTGACAGGGCTGGTTAGACGGTGGTGGGGCGGGGGGACCAGCTGCCCGCCGAGCGCCCATTAGGAGATGGAGATGGAGATAAGTGCTCTCCCAGGCCCCCTTTTCACAGGCACAATTAGCACTCTTCTTATCTGCCGCTCCGTTCCCTTCGCACCCGCCTCCGTCAGCTCGCCGTCAGAGGGAGACACGCCACCAGCCTCACATCAACTGTTCTTACCTTCTCCAGACAGAACCCTGACGCTCCCCTGAAAGACCCTTCAGACACCACAGTACCTCTCTACTGAGTCCTGCTTGATCTTTAAAAGCTACACTCTGGCTTTACCGAAGGACATGTTGGTTTATTTGATACAAAAACAGAAGTCAATACTCATAATAAAGCAGCGTCTGTTTTTGAGGATCTGTAGTTTACTTATATTGTTGAAAACATATTACTTTTACTCCAGTAGGTTTGAAAGATAAATATAATACTTTCTTCAGAACAGTAGGTGGCAGTGCACAGTCAATACCAATGGCTTACTACAAGTCAGAAGGTTTGTCCCTGCCCTGTTGCCGTACGAGTGATTGAAGTTATTATTCACACTTACAGTTTTTAAAACAACTTGGACTTGGAAATGTGTTAAAAAACTTTCTTTAATATGTGATTTCAAAATTTATCAAATCTATCCACAAAATTCTTTCTTTCTTTCCCTTGGCGTCTTAAATCAGCCGTGTCTGAAACCTTCGTGCGCCAAAGTCAACACAAGGACGTCTTCCCCCATTCTTCTGCGCGTCTTTGAACCCCTTTCGCAAAAACAGTGGTTTGTGCATCAAGCTGCAATTTTTGAGTAAAACAAAGCTATCTGTCCCTGTAATCATCTTAATCAGCGAGAAAAAACCCTGGTCTTTGCAGATATTTCCTGACGATTCCGCCCGGGCTGATCCGTTACCTTGCCGCCGCAGACCGAGCCACACCTTTAATACGCGCGCCCCGCGAATGGCGGGTAATAAAAGGTTTGGAAGTGGATTCCGCCGTGCCTTTTTGGCAGCGGATTCCGCGGCGCGCAGTCTGGTGCAGACGACAGAAGCCCAGTCGCTCAGTCGCTCGAATATAAACACGTTTTGTTTGGTTTTCAAACATTAGCCCAGCGCTGAAACTCCAAACCCGCAATGAGACCACACATGTCATTAAGACTGTTCCTCAGCGACTGCTTTAGTGAGGGAGGCACTCGGCAGGTCAATGGGGAAGAAGACATTCAAACTTTTGATTGATATGAGATGAAAAAGATCATGCTCATTTCTGTCTTCATACAAAAAAGGCAAGCGACAAAATCTAAATAATGGACAGAGCCAAGTTTAAATTCATGGGTTCATTTTGTTGATCTATTAGATACAAAGATTTTTTTTTCAGAGGATAGTTATTACCAAATAAAACCTGTTGAAATCAAATCTTGCCTGTTTTTTGGGGTTCAAAGCTCAATAAATCCCGACTAGGAATTAGATATAGAAAAAGTCCTTAGAAAATCCTTAAAAATCGGAAATTAAATTCAAGACTGTAAGGTTTGGAGTCTGTAGGAGCTACTAAAGACTACTAGTAGCTCTCTACTCTCCCGCAATGGGAGAAAATGGCATTTTTGAGTAAATGGCCTTTGAGGTTACAACATCAAAAATAAATCTATGGAGAAATAGTGCCACAGTGCCACAACTAAACGACAACAATGAACGACTGTAGCATCTGTGAAGTAGGACACCTCTGACTATTTTACTGTAAATATGAACAATTCCAACAAACTGGGTTGCTACAGGTCAACAAAAAGACCCAAATATGATATTTGTAACATACATGGGGGGTTTCAATATTCCAAAACAAATTAGACACAATGCATTGCAGTAATAAAAGTGATGCTCTCTCCTAACAGGAGTCTGCAGGGTGATCTGGGATGTTGCGGCGCACTCGTGGTGTGTGTGACTTTGCGCTGTGGCCGTACCTGGCTCTTGGAGGCGGCCACTTTGGCGAACAGCGCCTGCGAGACCTTGGCCCTCTTCATTTCCTGCTGGATCTCATCGTAGATGGTGGAGTTGATGTTGACCATGCAGTTCTCCGTCTTCCCGTTCCACTCGCCCGGCAGTGTGGAGGGCTTCACCTGCGGACAGCCAGAACTGGGTCAGAACAAACGCTAACATTTCACCTTTTAATGCACGTTAAACCTGGCATTAACGATGGAAAAGCCTCTCTGCAGAACCTTTACCCCCAAAATAAGTCCTTCAGATGATTTTATTTCAATAATCCATTGCTAACTAACTTACTGTCTGATTGTCAGGAGTGTTTTTAATTTTACTGCAGTTTAGTGGCTCTTATCACCTCAATTTAGAAATATAAATCTGAAACTTTTCCTGTAAATGACTCAATAAATATGACATTGCTCAGAGGAGATTTTGGTTTAGTTTTTAAATAAACAACTTATTGGTCAAACATTCAATATTTTATCAAGGGCAGAAATCAGGCAGAAATGAGATATTTAAAATACCACTGAAAAGTCGGTAGGAGCTACTAAAGAGATGTAGGAGAAAAGCATTTAGAGAATATGGGCTTTGAAGTTACAATGCCCCAAATAAATCTGTGGAGAAACAGTGACTCAGTGCCTGTAATTATACACCTTATTGTGAAAATTGGCCAATTATTTTAGGCAATCACGCAATTAACGCATAAACGTTCCAAGTGAAAGTTTCTGCGTTGTGGAGCAAACTGGCCCAAAATCTGATAGAGAATGGAGAAAATAGAGTTCTGCCTGAAGTGTCTGCCCTTAACCCTAAATCTGACCTTCAGCCGTAAGATAATGGCATTTCAAACACGTCATGACAACATTATCACAGAGAGCATGTGTGTGTGGTGCGTTAGAGTGCGTTGGAGTGCGTACAGTCCATCTGGGTGGTGGGTGAAGGTGCACAGGGGAGGTGCTCACAGGGGAGATGCCCACTGGGATGCGCGGGTTCCAGTCGTCCGGCCGCACACTGTCCTCCCTCCAGGGCTGTGGACACAGACACACACAGCTCCTGTAAATACTCGTACACACATTATTCCAGTGCAGTGAAAGAGAGCCCTTGTTCAGCAGCTCGTGTCCTGACAGGAGTCTTCTGACAGGGTAACAGGTACTCTAATAAAAGCATTAGCATATGAATCACAGCGGCTCGGAGGAGATGAAAGAGGAGGGAGTCAAAGTGTGTCTAGACTGACAGACAAGGAGACCCTGACTGTTCCAGAGCCTCTCATCTGTTTTACGACAAAGCCAAAGATGGTAGGTTAGCATGATTAGCATGATTAGCATGTGGGGCTAATTGTTGAGGCTGGGACGTGCACACACCGGTCCGTCACACCTCTGCGCGTGTTTTTATGAGGCCAATAAAAGCTCCTGAGCCTCTCTCTGTCTGATTTATGTGGCTACAGTCAGCGCACGGCTCCATAGGAGCGGCTGGCAGATGGCCAGGTACGGGCGCCACGGCGCACTGTGGCACTGTGTAGGAGCAGCCTACATGATAAATGTCACACAGGAAATATATCACAACCAACTTATTGTACTTTGGTGCCAACAATCCTTTGGAATAATTGAAAACAAATGAAAGCCAGGAGCCGGGCTGTGTTTGCGTTTGCTGCAGATGGCGAGGCATGTTCCTTCATTAGACGATTGTTAAAATACAAATGTATTACTCACCATTCTGTGCAAAGACGCACTAATCTCCACCTCCACTCATATTCACCACAAACTTTCTCCTAATGTTTAACAACAGTTGGCTCTTCCTGCTAATTTTTCATGTTTTTAGATTTTTGTAATGATACCTTAGGGCAACACAATATGCCACAATCAATCATCCGCCGCAATAACAACCCAGTATCCTCCTGCTCTGATATAAACTCACAGTATCCTCCTGCTCTGATATAAACTCACAGTATCCTCCTGCTCTGATACAAACTCACAGTATCCTCCTGCTCTGATACAAACTCACAGTATCCTCCTGCTCTGATACAAACTCACAGTATCCTCCTGCTCTGATATAAACTCACAGTATCCTCCTGCTCTGATATAAACTCACAGTATCCTCCTGCTCTGATATAAACTCACAGTATCCTCCTGCTCTGATACAAACTCACAGTATCCTCCTGCTCTGATATAAACTCACAGTATCCTCCTGCTCTGATATAAACTCACAGTATCCTCCTGCTCTGATATAAACTCACAGTATCCTCCTGCTCTGATATAAACTCACAGTATCCTCCTGCTCTGATACAAACTCACAGTATCCTCCTGCTCTGATACAAACTCACAGTATCCTCCTGCTCTGATACAAACTCACAGTATCCTCCTGCTCTGATACAAACTCACAGTATCCTCCTGGTCTGATACAAACTCACAGTATCCTCCTGCTCTGATATAAACTCACAGTATCCTCCTGCTCTGATATAAACTCACAGTATCCTCCTGGTCTGATACAAACTCACGGTATCCTCCTGCTCTGATACAAACTCACAGTATCCTCCTGCTCTGATATAAACTCACAGTATCCTCCTGGTCTGATACAAACTCACAGTATCCTCCTGGTCTGATACAAACTCACGGTATCCTCCTGCTCTGATACAAACTCACAGTATCCTCCTGCTCTGATATAAACTCACAGTATCCTCCTGCTCTGATACAAACTCACAGTATCCTCCTGCTCTGATACAAACTCACAGTATCCTCCTGCTCTGATATAAACTCACAGTATCCTCCTGGTCTGATACAAACTCACAGTATCCTCCTGCTCTGATATAAACTCACAGTATCCTCCTGGTCTGATATAAACTCACAGTATCCTCCTGCTCTGATACAAACTCACAGTATCCTCCTGCTCTGATACAAACTCACAGTATCCTCCTGCTCTGATATAAACTCACAGTATCCTCCTGCTCTGATACAAACTCACAGTATCCTCCTGCTCTGATATAAACTCACAGTATCCTCCTGCTCTGATACAAACTCACAGTATCCTCCTGCTCTGATATAAACTCACAGTATCCTCCTGCTCTGATACAAACTCACAGTATCCTCCTGCTCTGATATAAACTCACAGTATCCTCCTGCTCTGATACAAACTCACAGTATCCTCCTGCTCTGATACAAACTCACAGTATCCTCCTGGTCTGATACAAACTCACAGTATCCTCCTGCTCTGATATAAACTCACAGTATCCTCCTGCTCTGATATAAACTCACAGTATCCTCCTGGTCTGATACAAACTCACAGTATCCTCCTGCTCTGATATAAACTCACAGTATCCTCCTGGTCTGATACAAACTCACAGTATCCTCCTGCTCTGATATAAACTCACAGTATCCTCCTGGTCTGATACAAACTCACAGTATCCTCCTGCTCTGATATAAACTCACAGAATCCTCCTGCTCTGATATAAACTCACAGTATCCTCCTGCTCTGATACAAACTCACAGTATCCTCCTGCTCTGATACAAACTCACAGTATCCTCGTGCTCTGATACAAACTCACAGTATCCTCCTGCTCTGATATAAACTCACAGTATCCTCCTGCTCTGATACAAACTCACAGTATCCTCCTGCTCTGATATAAACTCACAGTATCCTCCTGCTCTGATATAAACTCACAGTATCCTCCTGCTCTGATATAAACTCACAGTATCCTCCTGCTCTGATACAAACTCACAGTATCCTCCTGCTCTGATACAAACTCACAGTATCCTCCTGCTCTGATACAAACTCACAGTATCCTCCTGCTCTGATATAAACTCACAGTATCCTCCTGCTCTGATACAAACTCACAGTATCCTCCTGCTCTGATACAAACTCACAGTATCCTCCTGCTCTGATATAAACTCACAGTGTCCTCCTGCTCTGATATAAACTCACAGTATCCTCCTGGTCTGATACAAACTCACAGTATCCTCCTGCTCGGATATAAACTCAGTCTAAAAAGGATTAAAACTAAACCAAACTGGACAAAACTATGTCTCAACCAGAAAAAAAAAACACTGAACTTAAATACATTGTTCAAATACAAGGGAAGTGTCTAGTTAAACAGAATCAAAATGTTTGGTGATACTGTGGGAGAGTTCTAGTGATGGGCAAACAAAGCGGAGCTTGCATCGCTCTTCCTGAAGCAGATTGCTTCGAGCCTGTTTTGCTACAGCAAAGTAAAGTGTCAAATGTCTCGAAAAGAGCTTCACTCTGTGAGTCGTGTATCAGTGTTTCAAAGCGACTCTATGGCTCAGAGTGTTTCAGTGTGTTTCAGTGTGACAGCTTTGAGCGGGGTGGCGCTAAATCGGGGATGTTTTCTTGTCCTGACTTTGGCGTCGTGAACCGTAAGTGATAAATAAATGTTTCCCCATTTTACCGCGATCCTATGGTGCATATTTCTGCACCTGGCCGTGGGAAACTATCTCTGACAGAGTGAAATAAAAAGATGGTGTATTGATGTCCTGCCTCGGAGCAGCAGAGCGGCAGGTGACTGGCCCCGCCCACTGAACCACGTTCTAAAGTAAATGACTTTTATTTATTGTCCTGTGATTGGTCGAACCGCCACACGTCTGTTTGAAACTTCCGCACACATTGTTTCGATAGCGTTGGTGCTGCAGTCATTTATGAAAAGTCGCAACAATAAAGTGTCCACAAGAGGTCAGTGCTCACACAGAATGAAGCGGCTCTGAAGCTCCGAGCCTTTAGTGAGTCTTTGGTGAAAGCGTTGACGTGTCACACGGCTTCACTCACCCATCACTAGAGAAGTCCACATTCTAAGGACAGAACTGGGGCTTGCAAAGACGAACTGGCACTTATGTACAGTGTGGAATGTTTATCTGATCACTTCCTGCAGTGGAATAATAAAGTAAGCAGGGACAGTGGCATTGTGAGTGAATAAAAGCAGCAGTGCAGTACCTGGACGGGCCTGTTGGGCGGCGTGCTGATGAGCGGCGCCGTGGCCATGGCGGACGCGGCGGTCAGACTGCGCTCCCTCTCCTCCTGGTAGATGCGGTCGCGTTCGGCTTCAGGCAGCTGCAGAAAGTTCTGCATGGCGCGCAGGTTGACCAGCAGCGACTGGGAGGCGGTTTTGGGGTCCTCCTCTTTGCGCAGGATCTCGGAGAGCAGGCCCTGCGGAGGATCAGGCCAATGGACATCGCTCATCAGAGGTTTGTGGCTGTAAACAGCTTATCGTTTGAATTGGTTTATGACTAATACTGCTATGATTACTGGCTCATATGAACTAAGATCATTTCATTTTCTCATAATGGTGTCCAGAGTGATGAAAACACTGAAGAACCTGGACGTGTTGTTGGTGCTTTGCAAAGTGACAGTGGCTTGGCTTTGGGAGCCTGATGCAAAAAAATGATCAGGTTCAGAGATTTCTTTCAAAAACGGAGAGTCTCCCGTTGGGGTAAATTGGACCCACCAAGCACCAAGCATTCCCAATATTGATCCTAACCACCTCCTATTTGTGCTGTCGATACATGAGTCACAAATTAATATGCCTTACCAGAAAATCATGAGGTGGAATGTGATGGAAAAGTGAACTCAAGAAAACTTGCCGGGAAGGCACCATTATAAGCAAATCAAAAAGGCTGCAGTTTTGTAAGGACTAGGGCTGGGTACTGTTCAACCAAACTAAAAGCAGGTACCAACAAAAATATATCTTTAAAGACCAAGTTTTGATGCTGTCGGCCCAGGGACAGGAGTGAGGGAAGTGACTTGGTTGTTTCAAGAAATAGTATTTTATAGAATAAATGTTTTCTGGTCTAGATGACTAATATTTTAGTATAGGTATCGTTCAGGTATCGGTATTGTAAACTAAGTATCGTTGAAGTACCCAGCCCTAGTAAGGACTAGTCCTCAGCAGAGGACGCCATGTCCCTGTGTCTCCGTTAGACCTTATTGTGTCTAAAAGCTGCTAACATGGTCTGACATTCATGGGACTATTGTCTTAGTTCAGACTTGAGCTTAGATTTGTGGTTTAGACATGGTTTATTTTTTAACGTTTGTGCACCAATAGAAAATACTACGCTAATGTACCGTTAAGATGTAATGTCACAATTTTCGAGCTTTGTAAATATAAATGTGAATCCACTTCAGTTCTGCTCAATACTAAAAGGACTTTTTAAAAGCCAGAGTCAGATAAGAACATGTTGTGTTCTCTCTTAAACATGTCAAAGATCAGTAGACAGATTTGTTGTGTTTTTCTCTCCGATGCAGTGGCCGTAAATGTCCCATCGACTTCCATTTTCGGACCCAGCTGTTTGTGGCTCCGCTGGAGCTGCTGCCGAGTCTCATCAGAGCCTGCTCTGTTCCTCTTCAATACGAGTGGATTCCTTCATTATGCAGCGATGAGACTATTCTGTGTTGTGATTGGGCCTTTTCATCGCGCTCGGGGCCCCCGCGCCGCGCTCGCCGCCTCCGCCACGCACTCCGTCAATAAGGTGTGATTTGGTCATAAAACAAGGTGATGGCGAAAGTACGCTCCATTTTGTGGGATTGATCAGTTTACAAGTGTTAATCAGAGGCGTGTGGGGCTTTTCCCGCCTCGGGTTTTTAGGCTTTCCTTTCACAACCAAAGAGAGCCACTTCTGTAGCCATAACTGCCCCAGGGCTAACGGACAGAATCATGCCTGACAAAACTAATATTGAAATCAAGGCTGCACGCTGTGAGACGGATTTAGCGGATTTATCCAAAAATGTGTAAATGTCAGTCAGATGGCAGCCCTCGGAGTCTGAGCGGTAGATTGAAGCTTCGCTTTGCGTCGCACAGCACTGTGATACAGAGTTAAGGCGATGTATTGTAAAGCTCTAGTTTAGTTACATTAGCACAATTATGAACTGCACCACCCTTATGCATGTTTTTGGAGTAATCATTCAATATTTGGGTTGGTTGTTTGGTGTTCAGCTCAATGACAGCCGATGGATGTTATCCATAATAGAATGACAAAAAAAAGGTACATTTTCTTTTTGACATCACGGTGCAAAATAATAGAATGAGTTTGGAGTTGATATGAAAAGGCCAAGGACAAACGGTAAAAAGAGACTGAAACATCTATTGCTCTCTAAATGCTAAAACAGCATCCTTTCCATTTGAAATGTCGGGATTTGGCTGTGATAGGGATTGATGTGGGAGCCCGGGTGTTGAACCTCCTTCTGTCGCTGAGCGTTGCCAACTTGTCACACTTTTTGATTGAACAACGGCCTTCATTGTGGCCCGGTGCTGTGAGACTAACAATTACACGTACAGAGGTATGTCTGGTGAATTCCACGCGTTCCTGGAGGTGCGGGCGGGTCTGAACGGGTCCAAAATGCGAGGTGATAATGGCGTGGCGCCGCAGCCTCTTCGTTAGACGTAAAGCTTTTGTTATGAGTGTGAGAGCTGCATTCTTCAGAGCCTCATCAGGGGCTTATCGCTCAGCATCGGCCTTTATTCCTCCCCCCGTTTACCTCCTGCAGCCCCTCCCCCAGCGCTTTTATTAACGCACATATGGCAAACAACAAACAGCTAATAAATAAAGGCGGGGAGGGGCTGGGACGTGAGCAGGCGCTATTATCATAGATCCTACACAAGCACTTGCAGAGACTTGGACTGAGATTAGAGGCACGTTTTTGATCAGTCTGTGCTTTGCATGGGTTTAGACACGGCCAAAGTATCGTCATTGTTAAAATGACATCACGAGAAGCTGATTTTGTTTTTCTCAAGTTTCATTTTGATTTAAAAAAAATACGAATCTTACAATGTGTTTACATTAGTACCGGGTCATTAAAGTTTTCTATGCAATAACCCTTCACTTGTTGCCTGCTCTGCTGCTGTGCTGTTTCCAAATGAGTAAAACAAAATGAAAACAAAGATCTGACTCTTTTCAGTGTCGATACTTGTTGTGAGCAAGTTAAAACTTTAGCTCTCTGTGCTACTACTGTTAATCCACGTATTAAACTTAGCCGTAGAGGCCATTTTAGCTGATTGTATATCTAATGTATATCTAATATATATATCTAATTTGGCCTATTGGCTATTCTTGCCTCCGCTTGAACCAACACTTCTGCGTAGATTTAATCCCTATGCGGTCTTCAGCCCTGTCCATGGAGGAATGGAGGACCCCCGCCTACAGGGATTGGACAAGAAGAACTGAAGCTCCAACAAGGTTCTTCTGCTGAGGGACTCCATCGTCCTGTAGCCTGTCCATGGGAGTGGATCTTTCCTGTGGTTCTCCCTGAGGTTTCATTTTTCGCCCACTGGGTTTTTGAGATGTTCCTCGCTGTGTCGGAGAGTCTAAGGGCGGGGGACACCCACGCGGCTCGTCACCACCTGCTGCCGACACTTATTTGGACATTATGTTTGCCTGGATACTTCATTTTCCTGAACTTTACATTGTCTTGTTTATTGTTTTGTTTCATTGTCTTAATGTTTGTACAGTCCTGAGAGGCAACACCCGTGGTGATATTGGGCTGTACAAAACCATTGATTGAATAAGATCGATTCAAACTGTTCACAATGAAGAGCTTTTACTTTGGTGGTGAACAGCACATCTCTGCATGTGAAGCAGTCTGCGTAGCACCGATAGGCGTTTCCACACCCAACGACTGAACGAGGCCGTCCCTGTGATCCTCGTCCCTGCAGACAGAGGAACCCCCTGTCCCCTCTGTGCATGTTTGTACTGTACAGCCTGACCCTACTGTTAGCAAAACAAACTGAAGCATGTGTTCGAAATCGCACTTTTCAAGGTGGAAAATTAACAAGAATAAAGTGGGTGAGTCTAAAGTTTGGATTTGTGTTTGGATTGTGTGCTGTAAATAAATATTTAATAGGACCCGACCAATATATCAGCCGGCTGATACAAGCAAAATGATTATATGATATTAACATGGCTTTGATTTGTGTAAAAAAAAAATAAGAATATCGAGACTTGCTGTGTTTTGCATCGAAAAGAGGAGGGTTAGAGTATTGGTATTGGACCCAAAAATCCATATGGATCGTGCTAAATGCAGTAATGCACATGTACTTGCATCTCCTGGTCCGACTGAAAGTTCTGCCCCTTCAGGAGCTGAAACAGCCAAAGGACTCTCCTGTCTGCAAAAGGTTCTACCACAGTACCACAGTTTGAGAACCAGACGGTGTGGATCTGAGCGTGGCCTCACCTGCGTCCTGTTGAAGGCCACTCTGGCGAACACGGCCTGGGAGATTCCTGCCCTCTTCAGCTCATCGCGGACCCACTGGTAGATCTCGGAGGACACGTCGGTGTTGGAGCCGGTCTGCGGCTCCATGGGCTTGGTGTGGTTGCGGTTGACGGGCGGATGGTTTAGGTACTGCTGCGAGAGCGACTGTTGAGCGAGCAGCCTGTTCACCGCGTACTGTTGGTTCAGGATCTGCGCCATGACCAGCTGCTGGTTGACCAGCTGCGGGCTGATGGGCGTGGACACCAGGCCCGGGTGGTGCAGGCCGGGCAGGGGCTGTCGGCCTCCCCCCTGGCCCCCATGGGAGGGCGGGGCGTGGGACAGGGGTGGCACCGGGGACGAGGGGGTCTGCTCCGCGGTGCTGCCCGGGATGGGCTGCTGCTGCTGGGAGAAGCCAAGGTGATTGTGGTTGGAGCCGGGAGGGGACAGGTCAGAGAGGCCGTCGATCTCTGCTGAAACACACAGAGACAAACCAAGATGAATTTAAACATGAAGTCATGTAAAATAGTTTAAAAATCCATACTTTGGTCACTTCCATTCTGAAGTCCTAATAAACAGGTCAATCTCGTCTATGTTCATAAGTATGAGAAATAGCCAAATTCATTCAAATAAGACAAAATGAAATCAAAATCCATCAATGTGAAGAAAAACAACGTGTCAAGAGGTTTTTGCAGCTTTATGTAAAAATAGTCCCTCACATTTCCCTGTAGTGTGTCGAGTATGGCACACTTACGGAGGCCTATTTTCAGAGAACGCTGCTTTTACGTGTCAACTTTTTCAACCTCAGAAAAGTGCTGACGATGCTGCTCTGTCTGAACACACAAACACTGTTCACTTCCCAGTAAGTTAGAACAACTGCAGCAGAGGAATCCGTTTCAGTGTGACCTCAGACAACTGCACTTTGAATCACCAAAGTCACAATTATTCAGGAATTACAACGCACTCTGTAGACGACGAAATGCCAGCTCTCCATGTAGTAAGTATGTAGTATGTATGTAGTATCTATGTTTTATGTATACAAGCTGCTAACTCAGATATGATGATAACATTTTGTTGACTTGGGACATTATCTAAAATCTAAACTGACATGTTTGGTATGCACGTGACACACAGAATCCCCCCAACAACACTCTGTAAGCCAAATATGGTCATTTTCTTTGTGGAAGTTACCAATCGTCAGAGTACCTGGGGGTATCTTTTCAAATAGCTCTTACTTTTAAAAAACTTTTGTCAGTAAATACACTTTTTTTTTTTAACCTGTAAACAAACTACAAGCTTCTGTATGTGGAACAGTGTGTCATCGTCTGCCGTCCCTCCTCGTTCTGTGATTGGTCCCAAATCCATGCACAGATTTCGGCCATGGTCCCCATGCTGCTGTGCAGTTCCAAATGATTTGAGCGCACAGCAGCATAGGTATTTTTATTTTATTTTTTTAAAGGCCCTTGCCTTATGAAAAAATACATAAAACATATTTTCCTTAAGGTTTGTGGTTAGGGCCTTGTCAAGGTTTAGCTGATTGGTTGTACAGAGTACGATGTTTCACTCTCATGACTTGTGATTGGTTGATGTACAAACTATCCTACGGCTAGGGCAGACAGAGCACAGAGAAGGGGCCCTGTGTGTGGGACCTGCTGGTCCAGGGCTCGGTCTGCGGCTCGTCATGTGGACGGCCCGGGACAGACGAGGCAGTGTGTGCACGCAGCGTGCCCGGGTCACCGTCCCAGACAGAGATCCATGTGCCATCGATCGGAGGAGAAGGCTCGGTGCTTCCATATCATGTCATCAAGAGTGACTTTTGGATTTGATGTTTCCTACTTCCAAGCTAAACTGTTTAGTGTTTTAGATCAATTCAAGAAGAATTTATGATAGTGATCTAAATGCTTTTGGGCCTCTTCAGGTGCCACTCAGGGTCATCTGCAATTATAGACTTTATTCATATTCTTTAGCAATGCGTTTAAGTTGTGTGTTTCGACATGCTTTGCACCCAGTTTCGATAGAATTAGTCTGATTAAGTTCCATTTAAGTCTCATTTTAGGTCCAGATTTGAGAAATATTGGGCGTAATGCTAAAAATTGGACGGTGAGATGAATAGAGAAGTGTCCCAAGGAAACAAAAAGCGGCTGCTAAATAAATGACTAAACGGTGCCCATTTGAAGCAGCATCTTAAATAAAAGCCGGTTTTATAATGTGAATTTCAGTAAACAGCAGCTGCCTGTGTGAATGTTTACGTTCTTAAAAAATCACACACGCGGACATGAAAAGGCGAATCAGAACCGCGCTGGCGTCGGGAGCTGACGGAGTGAGGGGGCAGGAAACAGCTTTAACACCTCAGAAGCCCAACACCACGTTTGTGGAAGCGAAATCAGCCTTTATGGTGAGGGGGGGGGGAAACAGGGATGCGGTTTCTGGAGATGAAAGATTAGGGCCATGGACGTTGTCCCAAAAAAATAATCACAAATAATCGCCTGTTTTTTAACTGTCAGAAGCCGCCAAGACGGGGCTATTGAGCGCAGACAAACGGCGTGGGGGAGAGGAACAGAGGAATGGGGGTAATAATCCTGCGGCGTGATAATCCCTGGCACTGGCGCGGGGGCTCTGATGGTATATGGCGTGGATGTGCGAGCGGACGTGCGTACGCTGCACTGCTGGGGGGCATTGGGAGCCATTTCCATGTCAATGCAGCGAGAGAGAGTGCGGGGAACAGGAGCGTGTTGGGGAGTGCTCCTCCTGTGGAATCCGCCCACAAAGAGGCCGGATTAGGTGCAACAATGGGGCGCGGGCCGGGGGGAGTGCAGTGGGCCGAACAGGGCAGAGAGGATGAAGACCTCAAAGTTTCCTGACTAAAACAGAGACTAAACAAGCTGCACGCTTCAGCTGTGAGGCGCTCAAGGTCAGCAAAAGTAAAAATAAAGTCATTGTACTTGTATAATAGCAAGCTTGAGTTGACAACGTTTGGATTATCTATCGTAGTAGAGATTTTAGAAAAGTAATTTAAACATGTGTTCAAGCTTCTGACTTTAATAGACCTACAACTACCCATTATTGTAGTAATTGATTCATCTGCCAATTATTTTTAGGATGAATCGATCGATTGTTTGGCTGTGACAGGAGTATGAAAACTAGCTTGAGGATTTTGATGGACTAAACTTAACGTGACTGTTCTTGCTTTCTGATTGGATGAGACACAGTCAGATATTTATGAAATTTACAATGTACAAAACACGTTAGGGCTGTGCAATTAATCGAAATTCGATTACGATTTCGATTACAACAGTAAACGATTACAAAATTAGCATAATCGCAAAAAATCTATTATATATATATATTTATTATTTTTTTCATTTTTTTTTTTTTTCAATTTTTTTTTCCAATTTTTTTTTTTTTCATTTTGGGATTTTTGTCACTTTTTTGCTGGATTTTTGTCATTTTTTTTGCTGGATTTTTGTCATTTTTTTGCTGGATTTTTGTCATTTTTTTGCTGGATTATTGTCACTTTTTTGCTGAATTTTTGTCACTTTTTTGCTGGATTTTTGTCACTTTTTTGCTGGATTTTTGTCACTTTTTTGATGGATTTTTGTCACTTTTTTGATGGATTTTTGTCATTTTTTTGCTGGATTTTTTTCTTTTTTTTGCTGGATTTTTGTCACTTTTTTGCTGGATTTTTTTCTTTTTTTGATGGATTTTTGTCACTTTTTTGATGGATTTTTGTCACTTTTTTGATGGATTTTTTTTAAAGGCAACAAATAATCGTTTGAATAATCGTGATTTCAATTATGACAAAAATAATCGTGATTATTATTTTTTCAATAATCGAGCAGCCCTAAAACACGTCATACTTTAAAAACGGTTTTGTATTTACGAGAAAACGATAAATCTATTACTAAAATAGTTCTCAACAATAGAATTTTGACAAGAAGGCACTTCAGAAGAAAGAACTCGATCAACATAAATCATCACAGACATGTACTGTACTCGCTATTCGTCAAAAGTCATTATTATCATGAACTATTGTAACACTCACTCCACTCACTGACTGCTCGGTCGTCTTTAAAAAAGGTAAGAAGCAAAACCTTCGCTTGAACAAATGAATTGAGAAAAGCTGTGTGGATGAAAGGCCGTGTTGTTGCGGGCGGCTCTGTGCGCTGAGAGGAGATTAATTCATCAGTTTGTGCTCTATTAAACTCTAAAGTGCTGGGAGCTGTTTATTGAACCTCAAAGCCATTAGGCCGCGCTCAGCTGCCTCACCTTCTCCAGCGTCTGAGAGGCTGCTTTACATCCAACAGGGTCTTCCACAAATACTGACTTGTTTGGTGTCCACATGCCCGAAAGGCTGTGGCCAAGATGACGCCGTAATCCAAATATGGTCATTTCCTTTGTGGGAGACAGCAGCGGCTAAAACCGGGAGAAATATACACTGGGCGCATGTGCAGACAAAGGGACTAAACTTCCACTCTTTAACAACATGTGCACTTTAGTCGCTCCATAAGACTCCACAGTTAACAAGATCCAAAAGCCTACAGAGCAAATCTTTGTCAATAGTATGTCACAAAACATTTTTTTCCTCTTATCCAAGTCAGCAGTTCATTTTCCCCTGTTCACCTGCAGCGTCTCGCCTTAAGTTCGCTTTCTGCCACACAAAATGAGTCATTTCCGGTCTGGTGTCTGAGAGAGATGGGCCGTCCAGTGAAATCCCTTTTTAAAGTGATAGTCTGTAAGATTACAAAGTGAGAGTAACATTTGAAAACCAACTATCCTCTCCTGATTGGACCTGACAGGCCGGTTCACAGGAAAGCTCGTCTGATTGGTCAAAGTGATGGCCCGTGGATTCTGATTAGTTGCTGAACTCTGGAAAAAGGAAGGACTTTAGAGAAACTATCATCATGTAATTTTACTTAAAGACTAACCGGCGTTTAAAAATGTTATGTATTCCCCCCCCCTACATGTTCCATGTATTTCCCCCCCCCCCTACATGTTCCTCCATGTCCTAATGTGTAGAATGAGCTCAGACCTGTTCACCACAACTGCCTCTAAAATCCTGCACTGTCACTCAGAAAGGTGTTAATTCGGGTCCGAAGTGCCGTCATGCACGAGCTTAATATAGAGGCTGCAGTTACGCGTAAAACCTGAAGTGACAGTAGTGAGTATAAAAATGACCAACTTGCATCTTGTCCCTTTAAGTTATGATACAGGCAGTCAATTATACGCAATCTATTAAATTAGTAAAATAATTAAACTTACAGACTATCACTTAAAAACCTTCCACAAAAGAAAGTGAAAAATCTGCATTCACTCTTTTCTCTTCATCGTTCGAACCGTCTGGGCCCAAATATTCAATTGGAGGAGTTGAAAACGCTTTGTGGCTTTTTATAATCAATGAAATGAAAAGACTGGAACAAATGTCTACTTTCCCTTTGACGCACACAGTCCCCTTTTATCCCCTTTTACCCCCTGTGTGCGCACATGTGGCGTGTGTGTGTGTGTGCGAGTGTGTGTGCGTGTGTGTGCGTGTGCGTGTGCGTGTGTGTGTGTGTGTGTGTATGTGTGTGTGTGCGTGTGGGGCCATGACGGCTGACGTACCTAGTGCATTGGCGCGCGGGCTCTCGCGGAGGACACAGGTGCCCAGGTAGCCCTCCAGCTGAGAGGGTTGCCGCATGCCTGCACAGTCAACAGCATGGACACACACCGTACACACACAACACACACACAACACACACACAGTACACAGGGAGGGGAGAAATAACGCAGGGTTAGTCAGCTACAGTTCCACTTTCAAAGAGCGGTTTGTTAGTAACAAGGTGATTTGACTCTTTTATGACAATAACCAAGTTAACACAGGCAGCAAGTCACAGGTTCTGCTCTCAGTGCCATTCCAATGCTTAAACATGCCATTTTTTATGTGACAAATGCAAACAAATTCTCCATTTCTCATTTGTAAAGCTTTATATCCATTCCAGTAAGCAGGGGATGATTTGAATTGTGGATATTTAAAAGCAAAGTGGGTGCAACCAGATCTTTTTGAGCAAAAAGGTGTTTAAATCTGACAAAACATTTACAAACACTATCAGTGAAATGTGTTTTGGACATAATGTGTGTGTTTTCAATAAACGTCTGGTGTAAAAAAGTAATGGCACAATTTTCCAAAGATGTCAGTAAGACTCTGATGTAAAGCTTTTAGCGGAAACCCTGAATTATAGATTTGCCTTTTAGGTTTTCAAATCAAGTTCACTGGGTACATTCTGCACCTGTCCAGGAGACAGAGGATCCAGATCATGTTAGTAGGGCTGGGTACGGTTAAACGGTTAAACAGTTAAACGGTTAAACCATACCCATACGGCATTGGAACATTTTAGGTACGACCGGTATCGAAAAGCAGGAATTGAAAAACCCCGCCTCTCTTTAGATCCAGGGACGGCATTAAAGGAAGCAACTTGGTTGTTTCAGCTCAAATAAATGATCTTTTCCCCCATTGTTTTTTGCCCAGTGTTTGCCCCATTTGTCCCAATATATTTTTCACCCTTTTTATCTTATTTCTGACCCACCTTTTCTCTTTTTCCAAATTCAAAATCCCTTATTCTAACTCTTTTTTAGTACTAACAATGTCCCCATTCTGCACAATTTCTTGACATTGGAGATGAACCTGACATTGTAAATGTGCAGACCTTGAAATGTATGAAAAGCGCTATATACATAAAGATTGATTGATTGAACAAAAAGTACCGGTACCCAGTCCTACATGTTGGTGGAGTCTTTCACACACATCGAGGCTCCATAAAGAGACTCACATGTTTACCACAGATCTTGTGACTGATTTAAAATAAAGATTCAATTGACTCCAGCCAGTCCGAGAAGACGTTTTAAGGCCGTTTTAAAGCTCAAAAAGCACAACCACAAATGCAAGAGAATCCATGCATTCATCGTCTCTTAATGTTTGCAAACAAACACATAACAGAAGAATGAAGAGAAACGTACAGATCCAAATGCAAATGTCATAAAATGGGCAATTTTTCAGCAAAACTTAGTGTTTTGTAAAAGTGAGAGAAAAGGGAGAGGATTTCATCAGAAGTGCAGTGTTTTGGAGTCATACCTTCTTTGAATGAGTAAAAAAAAGAAGCCAGTTTGAATGCAACTGGAAGCCTTTTAAACCCAGTTTGTAGCAGTTGTTTCTAATTTGTGACCAAAACCCTGTTAAATTCCACTCAGAATCAGCCGTGAGAAAAGGGGGTGGGAGTTTGTGAGGAGACTCCAGTAAATAAAAATGGCCAGCTTGTGTTTCCACTTCCAAAACCAAAAGCTCAGATAAGATAGAGATCAGAAAGAGTTCTGTGAGAGCGTCCTGATACACAGACTCCACAGATCCTCTGACTGATCGGAGCGGCTAATATCTCACACAAATGCATGGCGTTTCCTCTTTTCTATATGAATTACGTAACCTTATTTCCTGGCGGGTTAAAGGGTTTTTTCGAGAGATAATACAAAGCACGCGTTGTTCGGGGGCGTTGATAAAAGATCTAATTGAATTTGAGCGCGAGGCAGTGGCTTGTTACAAGTCATCGCCGTCCTTTGTTGGCGGGAAAAAAAAACAACAAAAAAACTGGAGACTTTCTGAGCATAAACAACGGATAAAAGATTCGGAGAGGCCCAACTCAGCCGCACTGTCTCAGTGGTAATAGATTAATGAGAGATAAAAGTGATTAGATAACGGGACGTGTCGTGAGGACGGCACGAGGAGGAGTTTTCCTCAAAGAACCCATAAAAAAATACAATGTACAATAAAAATGGCCAAATCGCTTTATTTTCGGCGAACAAATCTGAATAATGGACAAAGCCAGGTTTAAACATTTGGGATCTTGTTTTGTTTGTTTGTTTTTGAATAAATTAGTTATTACTGAAAAAAAAAAAAAATGTCATTGTGTATTTTTGTCAAAGACTAAAGAGGAGCGAGAGTGGAATGAAAACCTCATTTGGAGAAAACGGCCCTAAAGTTTAGTAATGTCTATCCCCATTAGATTACAAAATGTTGTTGGGGGGATTCCGAGCGTCACGTGGATATCAAACGTGCGGAGTGTGGCCATGTTCACTTCAGACTTCAGACAACACGCCTTAAACAAACATCTGTTTTTACTCTGACATTAAAGAAAAGAAAACAAGACGCTAATCTCCAAAGTGACCACTGCAGGAACAATCGGTGTTTTCACCTGCAGTGTCTGGACTTAATGAGACATTGGGACATTTGTGGAAATAATGACAAATTCTAAACTGAGACTGGAGCATTTTTGATCAGTACAGAATTCCTCAATATGTGAAAAGTTTGACTAAAACTTTTCTCGATGCTTCAAAGTCATGCCTGTTTGTCAGACGGCAGCTCAAAGACTGAAACATATGTATCAGATGAGTGTTTTCACAGTATTTGGGGACGCAAGAAGCCACAATACATGGCAAAAGCACAGAGTCCAACACTGCAAACACAGCCTGAAATAACAACACTCAAATGTGCAGAAGTTACTTTTAGTTCGACTTCACTGATTTACTTTCGACCTTGTTTTGGGGCTGATTTTGTACTTTTGACGTCATTGTGGGGGATTTGAAAAGAAAAATACTGTTGAAAGGGTTTTGGATAATATCCGTTGTGATATTGAGCAGCTGAATGTAGACTGTATAGGAAATGTTTTCTAAGTTGCACTGAAACCATGACCAGAGCGGATGTGTGATACTAAAGCCAGCGTTGGTTACATTTATCTGTGTGTGGTCAGAGGCACGAGAAGCTGCTAATGGCTGGTCAAAAGATAAAAAGAGCCTGAACAACATAGTAAAGATCAGATTCAAAAGAATGGAGCTTCGATCCCTTGTGTAGCAGGTGGTCTGTGTTTTAGGCTCCTCTGACCACAAACCAAGGCACTAATCTCTGCCCTCCTGGGATAAATCAAGTTTTCTGAATCTGAATCTATTGTTGGCTTTACGTGAGTCTGATCATATACTGTACAGGGAGGGCGATCCCATGATAAAGCAACACAACTACATACTAAGACTGGCATGATCCTGGGAAATGCATTGACAGAAACATAAACCAAATCCTGGAATGGAGGGAAGATACAACAACAAATGTAGAAACAGACGGCAGGTCTAAAAGCTAACGGTTTAACCAAAGGTACACACTGGTCAACCTTTTGAACTAGCTTTCTCCCTGAACATCTTTGTTTTAAAATAGACTAAACTCTCCCTCTACAAAGCTACGCACACGCTGCTAAACTTTCGGGCCGTTTTCTCCAAATGAAGTTTTCATTTCACTCTTTAACAACATCTCCACTTTAGCAGCCCCTACAGACTCCACACTTTACAGGCTTAGGCTAGTTTAATATCTAATTCCTGCCTGATTTATTGAGCTCTGAACCCCAAAAAACAAGGTTTTACAGATTCTTTTTGTCACTAATAATAACTAGTTTATTCACACACAGACGGCGAGGCGTCTTTCCAGTATTATGGCCCTCACCTCTGGACCGGCTTCACTTTGTTCATCTGTACCCAGCTGACTTTGTAACCCAGTGCAATTTATACAGCAAAAGAACTAAAGGAATGTCAAGATTTTCATTTTCATGTATTTAAAGGGGCTAGATGCAAGTTTGCCATTTTATACTACTGCCACATCAGGTCATACGCGTAACTGCAGCCTCTGTATTAAGCTCGTGCATGACGGCACTTCAGACCCGAATTAATACCTTTTTGAGTGACAGTGCAGGATTTTAGAGGCAGTTGTGGTGAACAGGTCTGAGCTCATTCTACACATTAGGACATGGCTGGAACATGTAGGGGAGGAAAATACATTTTTAAACTCCGTCTAGTCCCTTTAAGAAACTTCTATTTAATGCCAGTTTGAATGCTCTTTAATGACATTCAAGGATAGTAAAAAGCCTGTTTTTGACTTGAGGCATAAATGTCAAGTCAGATGGAAGACCTCAGTATCATGTTTACACTTATTTGTCTCTGTATGATGGTTTCAAATCATTTTTACTGTTATACTTTTGTATAGTTATGAAGGTGAAGGTTTTTTTTTTTTTTTTCGGTTTTTTTTTTTTAACTTTCCTTTTTTAGTGCCTCCGTGTGAACGGCCGAGGGGGTCCCCAGGAAGTGATCCAGCGATCGCTTCCTGGGCTCCCTTGATGCCGAGCAATATTCATCCATCTTGTTCTGGACTGGATCCTCTGCTGATCCTGAGCCAGTACAGGATGGATGGATATATACAATATCCGTGTATTCTCTCAAATAATGTAATGTCTCGATTGCGCCTCTCTCCTCAAGTGTGCATGTGTGCGTGACAGAGTGAACGAGTGAGTGGATGAATGCAGTTAAGGGTATGAATGAACAAAGTGTGAGTGACCAATGTGATTTTAACTGTAAATTCAATAAATATATTTGGATAAAGATGGAAGACCTCAGAGATGTGTATCATGATGTTTTGCGATAATGCATATCCCTAATATTTAGCTTTTCTGATTAAGCCTCTAAAAGTACCTGTCCTATTCCCCAGTCCCAGCGCTTTAACTCACCTTCCCTTCCCTTCCCTTCCCGGTGGAATAAAAAACAAACGGGCCGCGCTCTACAGTGACGCGCATCGCGGCTGCACTCGCGGCCCATTGTGCGTGTGCAGCGCGGCGTTCTGCTTACCCATCATGTCTTTTGTCTTCTTGAAATGTTTATACCAGCGCCCGAATTCCTGACACTTCGCCGCCGACACATTTGCATAGTAAGTGCTGTTCACGATGGACGAAATCATGCTCTGGAAAACACAGAGAGAGAGAGAGGAGAGGGAAGGGACTTTAGTTTGGAGGGAAACCTCATGTCAAAGTCATATTCATTTATTTCAACTCATTTGTACGTGCTACTTTGAATACTACTGCAAATACTATCAAAAACCTTGATTTAGAAAAGCTTGTCACGTCGTATGTTTAGAATAATCTCATGAGCCTCGGCAGGTCACTGAGGGTCGTTTTCTGTCCCGTTTTTGCTGCCACTTGTGTCTGGGACAGGCCCATAGACTTTTTAAAGCCATTGTAATGCCCCAAAAATAAAATTCATAATGCTACACATGAGAACAAATCAAGGCATCCCCCCCTTGAAGATTTGTAACCAATTCTGAACCAACATTAGAAATAAAAGTAAATTGGACACTGCAAAATCTGCTGCTGAATGAATTTAGCTGTAAATATTGTATTTTCAATGAACTTATGGAGTAAATCAAATCAAGCAGGGCCATTGTTTTAAAGCCTGACTTTTAATGCCCTGCAGAAAACTCAGCTCAGATTCCCAATCTTTACAGTGGGTTTACGTTTTGTCGGTGAACCTGAAATTTGAAGTGATCTGTTCTAACAAATGAACCAAAAAAAGATGTTTTAAGTCATGTTTTAAACCTTATCCCTGTTTCCAAACCGAAGCTTTTCCGGTCTACAATTACATGGTTTATTCATGCTGGGAGCAACAAGTCAAATGAACGCAGTTTTAAAGCCAAAATACAACATTTTTTATAAGTCACAAAAGCAACAAATGTATTCATTTTTAAAAAAATCACCAAACAGAAAAAAGAGGGTGAGTTTAGATATTTCAGCAACTTTCAAACATGCAACTGACTGCATTTTGGACCATAATTCATCTTCACGGATTAAGAAAATGATTTTCAAATAAACACACATCCAAAAATCACCAAGACACCTGCACTAAAGGATCCATATCCACCTGCTGCAATGCCAGCGCCATTTGGACCAAATCAACCCTAACCCTAGAAGATTTCATTTTCATAGACAAAGCATCAAACCTCAGGTCTCTGCATCATCACTAATTCAAACTCTATTGTACTGTGGTTATTTACTGCACTGTACTGTACTGTATTCTAAAATCAGACGTTTTCATCCCAGTCATATCAGTCATTCCATATTATCAGTCATCATATGCAGCTTCCCACAGAGCACACTGGCTGTTTCTCATTGCCAGGATCCTTCCTCCGTTGCCCACTTTGTTGATGTCCTCGGAGGTGGGCTCCTCCAAAGTGTGTTTCCCCAGAGCGAGCGACTGCGTAAGGTCACGTGTCAAATCATATGATGAAATATCAATCTATGCTTAGAAAAACAACAGTTTTATGAATGAAAGCTGTTTATTAACTGGTTTTGGCCTGAATAAAATAATAACATTTCTGAAAGCAATTTCAAAGATATTTAGCAGGTCCAGTTTATCGCTAATAGCTACAGTTGTAGACTTACGTTAACAGCCACAGGCCTAATGTCTCAATATATATCTACAGTATAAGGCCTTTCATTAAAGGCACACTGTGTAACCTTTTGGACTAAACTGTTGCCATCAGTAAAAAATAGCTCCTTATGACCAGCTCAGAAAATGCTATTACTGCAGTGGGAAATCAAAGAATGGATTTGGATGAGGACCTATAACCTTACCGTTTAAATCTAAAATTCTGCTGACTTATACATATTAGGTAAACATCTCCATGGAAACGAGCTGCAGACATACCCACTCCTGGTAAAGTCACATGTTTGTTTATACATTCATGACTTTTTTTTCAATGGTGAATATATCTGTCATAAAATTAAAGCTTGTATTTCAGTATTATTTATTGGGTAAAATTCTACGTGGTGTAGCTTTAAGATTAATAAACCTAATCTTTACTTTCTTACAACGCTTCCTCCATTGGGTTTATTTTTTGCACAAAACAAAAACATATTTTATTGTTTTCTAAATAAAGTTTGGGCCCAAAAATAATAAGAAAAAACACGGTTGCAGTGCATTGTGGGTAATATTCAACCCTCTGAGGCAGCAGAGGATCCACAGGTGCATCCTGGGTAAATGAGCCAAACGACGGAGGGTCCAAGTGAACTGGAACACCGCTCGTGGCGTGTGATGACGTGGATTCCGTCCTAAGTGGTCGAGACATCCTTGTAATTGAGAAACAGCCATAGATTCAACAGAGTACAGTCAGTGCTTTATGCATTCAGTCCTAAAGAAGGAAACAGTGTGCAGTGTGTCAGGACCGGACCAGGCCGGAACAAGTCATGTTTCAATCGGGCCATCCAATACGCATCACGATACTGAAGGCCCGATACTGTCCATATTGCGATATAATATATTCAGGGCACAAGGTATTACATTCATGATTTACTATGATGTTTTAGCCCAAATTAATTAAGAAAGTGTATGAATCAAATATAAAAACACTAAGAGTGTGACAACCAACACCTAGATTTTAATTGAAAAAAATCTAGGCAATAATTGGGCTGGAAGTTGAACAATGTCTGAAATGTGAAATGTAATTATGAATCCCAGTCGTGGCGGAGCTCGGGGCCGCGCTGCCTGATCAAACGCCGCGGAGTTTGTTTTGCGTTTGTTCAATTAGAAGAGTGAGTAAAAGGCGGCGCGCATCGAGAGCAGGTGGCGCAGAGATATTTACCTTCGAAGTGCTATCAGCATCTGGGGGAGCGGGGCCATGTAAACCGATAAAGCTCCTTTTATTCCCCTCCGCTTTATTTATACAATCTGTTAAAGTTGAAACGCTGGGAGGGCCGCGGCGCGCGTGTCGATGCTCCCTTCAGCCGCCTCGGTGCCCTCTCCGCCGCGCGCCCCCTCCATCCTCCCGCCGAGGAAACAAACTAAACACTAAGACGCGAGATGAGCTTTTTTTTCCCCCTGCCAGTTTCATTAAAATAAATGTTTCAACACCTTGCTGGCCTGGAGGCGAATCGCGCGGTTGTTGCGGGAGAAATTGTTTTTGATTGTTATAAATATTCAAAAGAAGCTAACCATCTGTTTTCAAATTACAGGTATGCGCGGTCTTCATCATTTCCCGTGTAATGTATGCGGCGGCAGGAGCTTCTGGCGCTGCAGCGTGATGGCAGGAGCAGCAGCGGGCCGCGCTCACGTCTTTTCGGAGTACGGCGAGAGAAAAGGAGGGCAAAGGTGGCACCGCAGACAACAGTGTTAATGAGGAGCCGCGCGAGTTTCACTGTCAGCAATGGAAGAGGAACTTTTAAACTTTTTTCACTGGTACTTTTCCCACTCACAAAAGTGCAATGTCCGTATGAAGCAACAGTTGGAGTGGAGAAACCATGTGCAGAGCATGGAAATGACTTCTTTGGAGAACACTGGTGCGAGATCCTCTGTTTTCCTCAGTTATCGTGAGCTACTTTCCCTTTTCTGTCAAAAACGAGAACCCTGAACGTGACATATTTCCAAATAAACATGTGGTTACTGGACACATCAGCAGGCGTTCTTTTCAGTCCTGGTTTCCAAGGCGCCGCAGGAGCTGATGCCGTGCAGTGAGCAGTGGTGGAGTGAGCTACAATCTTAAATATCAAAGTGCTTGTTACTTACAATTTGAGGTTTTGGAGCTGCAGCACAGCAAAGGGCAATAGAGAAATAATAATAACATTTTCTTTAGATATTTGAATTAGTCCAGTAGCCTTAAATTTGATCATTATGAAGAAAAAATAAAAAACATTTATAATATCTTAACATTTGTATCTAGCAAACGGAGAGGTATTGAAAAGCAGAACGGGAAAAGCTTAACTAAAAATGTACAAAAAGCGTCAGTATTCCCAGTAAACCTCTGGTGTAAAAAGTTGAGCAATGACGGCATTGACATGTTTTGCTTTCTTTTAATTCTTAAGGAAAAATTCATTCAATGACTTTGAATGAAATCCTGAGCCTGACATTCTTCTAATTCCAGCCCTCTTATTTAAACGGTGTTCCCAGTGTGGTGTAGTGTGTGTGTGGCTGTACAGTCTGAGTAAAGGCGAGTGTAGTGTGTGTGTGTGCGGCTGTACAGTCTGGGTAAAGGCGAGTGTAGTGTGTGTGCGGCTGTACAGTCTGGGTAAAGGCGAGTGTAGTGTAGTGTGTGTGTGGCTGTACAGTCTGGGTAAAGGAGAGTGTGGTGTAGTGTGTGTGGCTGTACAGTCTGGGTAAAGGCGAGTGTAGTGTGTGTGGCTGTACAGTCTGGGTAAAGGCGAGTGTAGTGTGTGTGTGTGTGTGGCTGTACAGTCTGGGTAAAGGCGAGTGTAGTGTAGTGTGTGTGTGGCTGTACAGTCTGGGTAAAGGCGAGTGTAGTGTACTGTGTGTGCGGCTGTACAGTCTGGGTAAAGGCGAGTGTAGTGTAGTGTGTGTGTGCGGCTGTACAGTCTGGGTAAAGGCGAGTGTAGTGTGTGTGTGTGTGGCTGTACAGTCTGGGTAAAGGCGAGTGTAGTGTGTGTGCGGCTGTACAGTCTGGGTAAAGGCGAGTGTAGTGTGTGTGTGTGTCTGTACAGTCTTGGTAAAGGCGAGTGTAGTGTGTGTGTGTGTCTGTACAGTCTGGGTAAAGGCGAGTGTGGTGTAGTGTGTGTGTGGCTGTACAGTCTGGGTAAAGGCGAGTGTGGTGTAGTGTGTGTGTGGCTGTACAGTCTGGGTAAAGGCGAGTGTAGTGTAGTGTGTGTGTGGCTGTACAGTCTGGGTAAAGGCGAGTGTGGTGTAGTGTGTGTGTGGCTGTACAGTCTGGGTAAAGGCGAGTGTAGTGTGTGTGTGGCTGTACAGTCTGGGTAAAGGCGAGTGTAGTGTGTGTGGCTGTACAGTCTGGGTAAAGGCGAGTGTAGTGTAGTGTGTGTGTGGCTGTACAGTCTGGGTAAAGGCGAGTGTAGTGTAGTGTGTGTGTGTGGCTGTACAGTCTGGGTAAAGGCGAGTGTAGTGTAGTGTGTGTGTGGCTGTACAGTCTGGGTAAAGGCGAGTGTAGTGTGTGTGTGGCTGTACAGTCTGGGTAAAGGCGAGTGTAGTGTGTGTGTGGCTGTACAGTCTGAGTAAAGGCGAGTGTGGTGTAGTGTGTGTGTGGCTGTACAGTCTGGGTAAAGGCGAGTGTAGTGTAGTGTGTGTGCGGCTGTACAGTCTGGGTAAAGGCGAGTGTAGTGTAGTGTAGTGTGTGTGTGGCTGTACAGTCTGGGTAAAGGCGAGTGTAGTGTAGTGTGTGTGTGGCTGTACAGTCTGGGTAAAGGCGAGTGTAGTGTGTGTGTGGCTGTACAGTCTGGGTAAAGGCGAGTGTAGTGTAGTGTGTGTGCGGCTGTACAGTCTGGGTAAAGGCGAGTGTGGTGTAGTGTGTGTGCGGCTGTACAGTCTGGGTAAAGGCGAGTGTGGTGTAGTGTGTGTGTGTGGCTGTACAGTCTGGGTAAAGGCGAGTGTGGTGTAGTGTGTGTGTGGCTGTACAGTCTGGGTAAAGGCGAGTGTGGTGTAGTGTGTGTGCGGCTGTACAGTCTGGGTAAAGGCGAGTGTAGTGTAGTGTGTGTGTGGCTGTACAGTCTGGGTAAAGGCGAGTGTAGTGTAGTGTGTGTGTGGCTGTACAGTCTGGGTAAAGGCGAGTGTAGTGTAGTGTGTGTGCGGCTGTACAGTCTGGGTAAAGGCGAGTGTGGTGTGTGTGCGGCTGTACAGTCTGGGTAAAGGCGAGTGTAGTGTGTGTGCGGCTGTACAGTCTGGGTAAAGGCGAGTGTTGTGTAGTGTGTGTGCGGCTGTACAGTCTGGGTAAAGGCGAGTGTAGTGTAGTGTGTGTGTGGCTGTACAGTCTGGGTAAAGGCGAGTGTAGTGTAGTGTGTGTGCGGCTGTTCAGTCTGGGTAAAGGCGAGTGTAGTGTAGTGTGTGTGTGGCTGTACAGTCTGGGTAAAGGCGAGTGTGGTGTAGTGTGTGTGCGGCTGTACAGTCTGGGTAAAGGCGAGTGTGGTGTAGTGTGTGTGCGGCTGTACAGTCTGGGTAAAGGCGAGTGTAGTGTAGTGTGTGTGCGGCTGTACAGTCTGGGTAAAGGCGAGTGTAGTGTAGTGTGTGTGCGGCTGTTCAGTCTGGATAAAGGCGAGTGTAGTGTAGTGTGTGTGCGGCTGTACAGTCTGAGTAAAGGCGAGTGTGGTGTAGTGTTTGTGGCTGTACAGTCTGGGTAAAGGCGAGTGTAGTGTTGTGTGTGTGCGGCTGTACAGTCTGGGTAAAGGCGAGTGTAGTGTAGTGTGTGTGTGGCTGTACAGTCTGGGTAAAGGCGAGTGTAGTGTGTGTGTGTGCGGCTGTACAGTCTGGGTAAAGGCGAGTGTAGTGTGTGTGTGTGGCTGTACAGTCTGGGTAAAGGCGAGTGTGGTGTGGTGTGTGTGTGGCTGTACAGTCTGGGTAAAGGCGAGTGTAGTGTAGTGTAGTGTGTGTGTGGCTGTACAGTCTGGGTAAAGGCGAGTGTAGTGTAGTGTGTGTGTGGCTGTACAGTCTGGGTAAAGGCGAGTGTGGTGTAGTGTGTGTGTGGCTGTACAGTCTGGGTAAAGGCGAGTGTAGTGTGGTGTGTGTGCGGCTGTACAGTCTGGGTAAAGGCGAGTGTAGTGTAGTGTGTGTGTGGCTGTACAGTCTGGGTAAAGGCGAGTGTAGTGTAGTGTGTGCGGCTGTACAGTCTGGGTAAAGGCGAGTGTAGTGTAGTGTGTGCGGCTGTACAGTCTGGGTAAAGGCGAGTGTAGTGTAGTGTGTGTGTGGCTGTACAGTCTGGGTAAAGGCGAGTGTAGTGTAGTGTGTGTGCGGCTGTACAGTCTGGGTAAAGGCGAGTGTAGTGTAGTGTGTGTGCGGCTGTACAGTCTGGGTAAAGGCGAGTGTGGTGTAGTGTGTGTGCGGCTGTACAGTCTGGGTACAGGCGAGTGTGGTGTAGTGTGTGTGTGGCTGTACAGTCTGGGTAAAGGCGAGTGTGGTGTTTACGAGCTGCCTCTGAGCCGGAAGCCAACACTGCAGCAGCACCTGCCCGTCCCAGAGCCACACATCCATCTGATTGTACGCCGTATTATTTAACGGACGGAGTCAAAGAGTCCAGCGGCAAAGCCAGTGCTCTCCTCGAGGCTGCCATCTTTTATTTACGCTACAAACAGGATCTCTCCCCCTTCCCTCCGCCATCTTTGACACAGATGTTCTAATAAACGCTGCTCATTAATCAGCCCTCTCCCTCAATACATCACGGGGCGCTCTCGCGGGGGGCCCATGAGCCCCTCCGACTGGCCACGCCTCCCCGAAACTAAGCGCTAAGTGAAATCAAGCAGATAACCTGGAACCGCCGCCACCACCGCGCGCCATGGGAGGCAGGAGGCGCGGCTCGTCAACAGGTACAAGGAGGAGGCTGTGTGTGTGCGGAGCCGCTCGCTGATAGCCATCTGCGGCGCGGGGCTTATCGGCAGCGGCAGGAAGTGGCGCTGGGGCGACTATCGGCACATCTCCCCGTCAGAGAGAGAGAGAGGGAGGGAGTCAGGTAGTGAAGTGAAGTGTAGGCGGCCAGCTGCCAGCCTCACAATCAGCTACAGACAACACACAACAGGCTCAGAGCTTCGGGAAAACACGCCTTTCATTTCTGCTGCGAGTCCAAATCAATGTCTTTTAATGATATTTTAATGCCCAAATGCTATACTTTTACAAATCTCTGCATATATTTATGAACATTGTATCAAACAAGGGGATGAGAGGAAACATCAGTATTAAAAAGCAATTTGGACACAACGGGAAACTTCTCTCACAATACTGTCCTGATTTGTGTTTTCCCCGTGTCTGTGAGGGGTTTCCCTGGCACTAAAACATGTACACTAGGCCAGGATGAATGATGTTTGTGGTGTGTGCATGCATGTGTGTGTGTGTGTGTTTGAGTGAATGGTGGTGGTTGGCTGTATTTGATGAACTTATCCAGTAAAAGTAGTTTTGCAATGCCATTTACAAAAAAATACCTTTAGAATTAAAGCCAGTTTAATCTAACTCAATGCTTTACTATTTTACTAGAAGTACATTTTAAAAGTGTTCCCGAGTCTTTCTAAAGTGCCACACACCTCAGCTCTCTGTAACCAATCCCTTCTTATCCTAGAACCCGACCGTGGACATATCTTATGGGTTGCCAGAGCGCTGATATTTTACGCACCTTAATCTAAATTTTCAGACCAATGGAACCAGGAGGTGAAGAAGCCTCTTGACTCATGTTTTTCCAGATCTTGCAGAGCCTGTGTTTCAGCTACAGTGGCCACGACGCAGTCAACAGTGATGCTTTACATCTATACATGTTAGTATTGGTTTGGTGATAGTTTATGTATTCACTGACACTGATATCAGTATCACTATCTTTAATTTCAGCAGGAAAATCCCACTGACATCACACTTAGAATCTCATATTCGATAGGGGAAGTACATGTAGGCACACAGAAAACATGCACATGACTAAATGTGGCAATATTTAAATAAATGTAGCGTCAATTTAATTCAAATTTATCAAAGTCTTGCTCAACCACAATAACCATCCACAGTCTGAAAGTATAGTTAGTGTGAGAGGTCGACAAATGCCGGTATTTTTGGACAATATTTGTCTTATAATAGTTTGTCTGATGCTTCTTAAACTATAAAACGTATCAGTGTTGAACTGTGACAGTAGGGGGCGCTTTATTTCAGGCACAGGGCCTATTTTATTCTGGACATTCATGTTTAGTCAGTTCTTCAGAGGGAACTTGTTTGAAAGACAAAAATAGACAAAAATTGCCAAACGGTAAGTCTCTGTCTTTTATGGTTCTGAAATGATAAGCAAAAGTCTGCAACACGTCTGCAACATGTCTGCAACATTACCCATTATTGGCCCGCTGGTATATTGTTCCACCTTTAGTTATTATAGTATCATATGAAAACACTTGGAGTCAAGAAACAGCTTCAGATGTAGTGGCAGCGTAGAGTCGACAAAATCACAGGCAGTATGTACCTCGTTCCAGCCTCATCTGAACTGAAACTGTCCACTCACTCCCCGCGCACGCACACGCACACACACACTCCACCCGCACACACACACACACACACACACACACTGGCACGGAGGCTGGAGCCGGTGGCGGCGTTGGTGGCGAGGGCTGGGAAAGATGGCATTTTGATGACTATTTGCTGCTCCGCGACGCAGCAGCTGGTGCATCAGGGGCAGCCCAGGGAGAGTGCAGCGGGGTGGGGGTGGCGGCAGTGGAAGAGAGGGGGGCGGTGGGTGGAGGGGAGCTGGTCCGCTGCCAGAGCATCCAGGGAAAAAAAACGGGCTCAAGCCAGTCTCTGTCAGGAAAACATGGAGGATCCGTCCGCGGAGGCTTCACGCAGTTTTAGTGTGGGCCCAACGCGACACGACCAGCAGATATCTCCTACAGCATCCAAACAATTTGACTTATCACGGCAATCAGAAAAGCCATTTTACCAAACAATAATACTAAAGATGTGAGATACTGACGTGAGAGGAATTTAGAAATGCTTTTTCATGATAATATAAATGTTGGTCATCCCCTCAAGATGGTTCTGCAAAAGAAACTGTAACTCTGAAAACTGCACACTCACTCAGTGATAAAAACATCGTTACAGGAATGCTTTAATATGGAATATTAGAATTACATTTATGTGCTTAAGTTACAATAAAGCCACAACATTACATTATTTTACAAGCATTTGCTTAGTTATTAAAGTTTCATTTTAAACCTAAGATCCATTCATAATTAAGTATGCATTCAATTAGTAAGTAAGTTGGTTCTGACACACCAACACATTTTTTCAAAATAAATAATAACATTTTTCAAAATTCCTGTAACAAACAATAATGTGAATAATCACTTAAGTAAACAAATGCAGCGCACAGTCACGTGTCGGCGGTGTGCTCAGGAAGGTTTGTGCATTTGATTCCTGTTCACTTGTGCTGGGACTCCTTATAGCCTTTATTCATAGACAGTGAGCAGTCTGCTGCCTTCAGCAAAATAGACTGTGACACACTGCTCTTGTTGGACGCACACAAATGGATGATACACGCAGTAGGACTCTGAATTAGAAGATATAGAAAAGGTTTGTAGCTTTGGTCCAAAGCATATCATCACAGTGCATTGTTACACCGACATAACTTAAATGCAGGACTAAAGCATCTATGAAACGATCTCCAGTTGGACAAATGACCCTGAACACCACATGCAGAAACCCAGGTTTGACAAACACTGGCCCAGCTCAAACTAATGCAGAAAGAGAACAGTCCTTCATAGTATAACGGTAAAGTCCCGTCCCTCGCGTAAGTTTAAGTGTTTTGCCCTGAGACACAACAACAGGACGCGTCAGGCAAGGCTTCAACCACAACAATCTGCTTTTACAACACACATTTCCTCTCATTTCCACTGGCCGGTCGGAGCCTCACCGCACAAAGCGGTGCCGCCTGCCACACAAGCAGCAGCTAAATGTTTGACAAGGCGGCTTTTCCTCTGGACTCCTCCTCTGCGCCTCCCACTGCTCCGCTCACTCTCGCCGCCATTCGCCAGTTTGACCTCGCCGCCAGCTCCGGGATTACGCTCAAGGAAGCACTAATCCCATAAAAAAGGTGCCAATCTCGCGTGGCCCCGTGACACGCCCTCTCCCCCTCCGAGGCTCGGCCGGCTTCACAGAAACTCCGCTTCTACCTTCAGAAATCTCTGCTACGATGGAAAATTCCTGGACGACCGGGGGCCAAATCCAGCCCTTCAGCACAAGATCGCACACAGCTGAGATTAAAATAGACATTGCCATACTTTCCACTTATTTAACTTTTTTTTAGCTTTATTTATCTTTAGGCAAGTTGTTTTACTTTCCATTTTTAGGTTTATTCAGTTGCAAAATCACTTGCAGTACAATTTCCTGTCTGGTCCTATTAACCATTTTGTAAAGACATATTCCTAAAAAGCTTTAAAGAATATGTCTTTACAAAATGGTTAATTGGACCAATGATACAAACAACTTTGCCAAAATGTATCCTGAACACCCCGTAAAGTCATTTTAGTTTTAGTTACTTTTAAGACACATACGGACGCCAATTTCGCAGCGAGGCGGTAACTGTTTATGCTCGTACCAAACATCGTGACATCCACACATTCTTCTGAGTTGAAAACCGAGGGGGTGAAGCTAAGAATTAAAAATGGAAACTATGAAGAAACTCTATCCGCATGAAACAAAAACTGTCACAAACTTCAGGGTCTGAAGCAAAAACATACATGATTTTGGGCCATTGAAAGGACTCTCTGTCCAAATCTCGGCAGTTTCGGGACCGAATCTCAAACAAAGAGAGTTCATGCTTAAACAAAATAAAGCTCGATCTTCCGCACATACACGCCGACTGTGGCGCATCGGGCAGCCTCTTCTCCTCTCATGTGACCTACTTCATTCTGCAGTTAGGCTTTTAAATTCATACAGTCAAAAATACAAACTTTTTTTAATCCACTGTGAGTTAAACACTGTCCAGCAGCTCTGGTAAAAGAGAGAGAGAGCGGGGCAGTGCATGAAAAAGCTTGGTGAGTGCCCACTATTGTACATAACATTGTCATGGGAGTCGACCGGCCCGCCTACTGCGTCAAGTCGGAAGCTGATCATTTCCCAGAGTGCCCCTCTCAGTGCCTAGTCTAGTCTACAGCCTGCATTTAGAAACAAAATGGGCACAAAGTTTCTGTTTGAAGAATCATTTCCAAACTGCAGCCTCATCAATTTGCATGATCAATGTCATCGAAATACATGTATAACAATGTATTGAAACACAAAACTATTGACAAAAGAGACTATTGGTTTGCTTGTTTTTTTGTTTTTTGTTGTTTTGTAGCTCATTGCGATTTCAATGACTAATAGGCTAAACGATCTTGGGTTCTCATTACTTTCAACTTTAAAAATCTTTACAGTATAATATTGGTTTAACTTATCAACGATAACAAAAAAGGGAGAAAAGTTTAGCAAGTCGACTACTAAAATAATGATTAGTTGTGGATTTGAGGCAATTTAGCTTTGATAATTCACCAAACACCTGCACGTCTCTGGGTGGTGGAAGAGAGAAGTCGGTGCGAGGCAGAGAGGACATTAAAACTCGGTGTCGGCGCCATAATCATATTAAAACAAACGAATAAATGTGCCAGGTTTATTAGCATTTAGTCAGACAAACATTCACTGGTTATCATTCCGAGCAGATCCGTCCGACATCTTTTCGAGCATCTATCTCTCGAAACTGTCCGTAACACAGGAGAGGATGAGTGTTCGGTGAGGAGGAGGAGTGAGGACTTTTTTTTCTGCTTTGTGTTTTGTGTGTGCGGAGCGGAGCGGAGAGAATGTCCGCACATATGGCCCGTAAACAGGGTGATTACCGAACCGGGCTGGGCTGCGCCTGAACACCACCGGGGGACTCTTTACATCATCAGCGCGCCGCTCAGGCCTTGGATAAACACACAAACAGGCACACACACACCGACCGGCGGAGCGCAGCGGGGACAAACACACACACACACATACTCTTAAGCCTAGCAGAGAGGGAGCAGGGAAACTTGCGCGTAAACCATAAATGTGTGAAGAGTGCTTCTAAAACCCCTATTCAAGCAGGATAAGAATGACCTCGGGACGTCGGTAAAATTGAAATGACCCCAGGACATCAGTAATTTTAATAGGCTTTTGCAACGGATCAGCAATGTCAGTTATTTGCTCATTTTTTATACAGACTTTTTTTTCCGGGAATGACGCATAGATAATGACACTGACTGATGACAACAATCCTTTTATTCATTCACGTTGCGAGCGCTGACTATCAGGTTTGTTTATGTGAGGTTTGCTTTAGCCAGAAAAGCCATTTCTTAGCACACCCGACAACGAACAACATCAGCGTCAAGTCTGTGGGACTTCGCTCTGATAAAACAGCAGTTTCCGTTTGCTCTAATGCTCCTCTTCCACCAAACACATCCAAACTTTCCCTCAGACCCTCCATGTTGGTCTGTCTAACATTTGTCTCACCTTATCGCACAACTTGTCCAACTTTTACAACTATTTGAGGTGGAAGCCTAAACGATCATTAAGGAACCCACAGGACCAGAGTGGTTTTATATTCTACAGAGCGCCGCGAAGATTACAGCTGACCACGCATCAATACACACAGCGAGGGTTTACGAGGACAACATGCCACTTGTGGGGACATTTCTGTGGGCCGTGGGAATTTGTCCAACATCACCTTTCTTTTGATAGCAGGGGAAATTATCAGCACATGAATCGATAAACTGACACTGACGTTTGACAAAGGCCTGAGACATGATTTCTTTTCCTAGTTTTGTACTAAAGTGTGTTTTTTCCTTCACTGTATTTGTGAACTGCAATCTGAAGCGGTTTTATCAATCATCAACTAGCGGCTAGTTGCTAACATTACTGTGACAGTGTTGCTCCCTGAAGGTGGTGTAACATGTTAATTAACCCTAGGGATGGACATTTTTTGGAAATGATTGATACGATACCAATACTTTTGGGGTCATTTAAGTCGATACCGATACCAATACTGCTATTTCATATGGGTACATTACAGGTTATATTATATCATTACAGGGTACATTCAAATGTTTATGTCACTGAGTCACATACACAAAGTACAGACAAACAGAACATAAACTTCTTTTGTGTCTAGAATTTCCACCACAATTGGTTATTTGGCATTGAAACTTTAATAGTAGCCAATTGGTATCAATACTATGGAATCGATCTACCCATCCCTAATAAACTCATCTCTGTGAAGAACTGAAATGTAAGAAATATGACTTTGGAAACCTAGGAATTTTGATGTAGGGTTTACTCTGTCCCTCTTTCAATGTGCAAACTGAAAAAAGAGCATTTAAATGAACCAAAACCAGGCCAAACCAGGCAAAGTGTTGTTATCAGAGTTGAATTTGATTATCTTTTTTTGAAGGTCCTGAAGCTTCAGTTGACTAGCTCATCTATATAAAACCAAACTATGGCCCAAATGGATTCCCATATAAAACAATACAACAACCCCAAAGTTTCATTATTGTTTCCTACAACTGAGTACCTGACTTGGGAAAGCGTCACAAACACAACACACAATCTCAAACGGACGACGCACACGTGCATTAATTTCCCGAAGCCGGTCAGCGCAGAGGGATTTAGTGTGTTTACAAAATGGCCGTGGCCTCATTCATTGCGCTCATGCTATGGCTGTTTACGGTTCCATCACAGTAAAGCGACATCTGCCCGGTAACGCCGCGGGGCTCCGGGTTTCGAACGGTAACAGCCAGTCTTATTACCTTTTCCAACACGCTGTTAACTCTCTGCACTGCCTTCTACTGCGAGGCGAGCTCCTGCGTATCTCTGCTCCTGCTTCTGGTGCTTGACCATGTTCAATGTAACTTTATAAATTCCTTTCAAGCCTCCTGCCTGCTTTTTAATACCATGTTAATGCCCCAACAGTTTTAACGCTGCACAGGCCATGAATTTAAACATTTATGATTCCTGAAGACTGTGGCATTTAAAGAATAAGGAAGATTTTTGACATTATATTTGAAAATGACTAAACAGGTAACGTTTAATGCCTGTTGGAATTAAGTGTAATGTATTCTAATGCCCTGACACAAAATTTAATGCCATAAAATGCAAAAATTGGACACAACGGGTCACTTTTGAGCAAAAATATGTAAAGCAAAACAAAAAATTAAGCCAGATATTTTTTGTAATCGAATATTACATTACTTTAATGCATTACTTGCAACATAGGCCTAACCCAGACTGCCCCCCATACACACTTCATTGTAGAGCTGGCACAATGGATTTTTAATAACAACTTTATACTTTATATTCCAGGACATGGTCTATAAGCAAATGAAAGGTGCAGCCATGGAGGCAGCTTTGAGAAGAGCGGTACGTCCTCAATGAAACAAACCCTTTCAAACACCTAATCCAATATTATGGAAGATATATCGACAACCTATTTTTTGTCTTTTCAGGCACAGAGGAGCAGCTTTTGGACTTTCATCATTTCCTTAATAACATCAACCCGAACATTAAATTAAGCATGAATTCAGCAACAAAGTAATTAATTTTTTGATCAATTTCTGTGGATGGGCACGGCCACCTGCACACGACCATCTACAGAAAACCATCCATCCATTTTCTTCCACTTGTCCGGGTCGTGGGGGCAGATGTTGGAGCTGCCCAAATGACACAGCACCAGCCCCTATGGCTCCTCCTGCAGGTGGTGGGTCCACAGAAGGACGTCCTCACAATTAACCGGGCCTGTCGGTCTCTCATAAGGGGCTTCTGAACTGCTCTTTGTCTGACCCGTCACCTATAGGACCTGTTTGCCCTGGGAGACCCTACCAGGGGCACAAAGCCCCCGACAACAGAGCTCCAGGATCATTCGTGTGCTCAAACCCCTCCACCACGTTAAGGTGGCGGTTCAAGGAGAACAGAACAGAAAACCAACTGATAAAAATACAATTATAAGAGCGGACAGCTTTCTTTAACTTCAAATATCCCGTATGGCCAATTCCAACGCTTGAGGAGGATCTGTGACACGGACAATGAGTTTGAACATCAAGGAAATGTCATGTACCAAAGATTTTGCAACAGAGGATACGGTAGACGCACTGTCCAAAGCAAAATTTCAACAAAGAACACAACACCTCAACAAGAGGCAAAGGTCCTCTATCGATAACAGAGTATTCGTCTCAATAAAACACAGCCACCCAGAACAGTTGGGATTTTCTGAAAAGTGATGACACTCTTGCTTTGGTTTTTCATGATCCCCCAGCTTTTGCTACACGTAGAGCACCCACACTCAAGGACCGCTTGGTAAAGAACTATCTGCCCTCTGAAAAAAGACTGCTTCTCCGAACACAAGTATGCAATAAGAAGCAATAATCTCAAGGATCCTATCGCTTGACTTTTTCAATCCTGTTTCATGTAAAGTAAATCTGCTCAAAGTGATGGTCGGCTGTCTCTGCTCTCCCAAAAAGAAACCTTTTGGATAGATGCCTTGAATGAGATTTCCAGGTCCTAATGATGACCTAGATTTTTCTGTAATCCTCTAGAGTGGTTTGTTTACTCCATGCTGATGTACATTATGTATCTTTTGTACTATTTTGTGAGCACACGCTTTTTTTTTTGTAAATACTGTGTGTGATATTCTTACCTACTCTTTACCAACGTTGACGTTTTCTCATGTTGTTTCTCTGTGGGTTTGATTATTTCATGTTGACACATCTTTTGTTGTTTGTATACTTTTGTTTTTAATATGTAGTCTGTTCACGTGACATTTTGTTGTCACATGACTTGTGTATTTAAGCACACCGGTGTCTAATGAATTCTTTATGCCCTGACGAAGATCCTGTTAAGGATCGATACGCGTAGGCGTCCCTCTGCAAAAGGACTTTGAATCTTACTTCAGAGTGCCTCACACTTTTCCCATCTCACTCGTTTGTAGGGCTTTTATCTGCATTTTATGTCATTGAATATGTTTTGGACCCTGGTTTGTGGTATTTTCAACAAACTTATGTAGGAAGAATAGTCGAGCAATGAAGAGGTTTAAATTTAACGCCACTTGGAAACCAATTTAATGTTGTTAATGACATTTAAGGCCTTTATGATTTTTACTTTTAAACACCCTGCAGAAACACTGATTCGAGGTAGTCTGCTACAAATTTCGCATTCAATCTATAATTCAAGTAGTGTTTTTGCAGAATGCTTGCTGCTCGGGTTGTTCCTGCACTTCCCAGTCCGAGCACACACTCTGCTTGCAGTACCGGCCCCGGTGAGAGCTATACGGGGCGTTTTGGATTCGATATCCACCGACTGGAGCCCGCGTTAGTGTGAAACCAGCCCCAGATCCTTGTCCTCTTCCTCCCGGTCGACACGCAGCGAAACCAAACGTAGCCGAATATCCGCGGCGTGGGTTATTTGAAAGGATTGTGGGAGAGAACAAAAGCGCGGCGAGATGGCGCTGGCGCCGGTGCTGGGCGCGAGCCAGAGTTTCAGCGAACAATGGCCATACGTTCTGCCGCACCTCTGCTTCCTGGCTCGGCGCCCGCGTAGAAGCGGTGGCGAGATTGCTACAGTAATTACCATTTGCGAGGCTGAGGTTTTTTACTCAATCGAAAACCAGGATTCTACACCTAAAACCCACAATTGACACAAGCTTCAAGATATTTTAGTTTACTCAATCCATAAGACCATTCCCCAAGCCGAGTCACCGACCGACTCAACGCATTTCCCAAAATAACCTTTTTCACACAGTTCCACGGCTCCAGTCCACAGTCTGAACCACACTATATTCAATCTGTTCCATCATTTCATACTCTGTAAGTGTGCACACATTCCAGATACTGCATAGTTAGAAATACCTACCCACCTTTTCTACTAATCATTCATTACATTTATCAAAGCCTTATTACACAGGGTACGGCCTTTTCAAATCTAAATACACATCCAACCTTCAGTAGCAGCAAATCAATGAATAATTGGCCAGGTTATGCACGTGCACAATTGCCCTGACATCACACACATAACCTCTGTTATTCTATTGCTGTTAATTGATGTGTAAGAGTACTATTATCGAGCTCCAGAGACAAACCATCTTCCCTCATGGATCGATAAAGTTAGTCCAAGTCTATGATCTAGGACGTCTGAAATGAATTTGGTAACTACTACACTCTACAGCAGTTTGTCATGCATTAGTAAATACTTTATAAAACACCTGTTGTTAATCATTTATAAGCACCTAAACAGTTGCCATAGTAACACTGCGCTCCATATCCCAGTGCCTGGTTAAGGTGAAGGAAAAACATAGAAATAATGTAAAGGAGAAGTGGTGTTCCATCCTAACGTCTGCGGACAGTTAGCAAGTTGGCTAGTCCGTTAGCCTGCTCGATGTATTTTTCCTATAGCCGTTAGCATTAGCCATCAAACATCAGAAATGATGAACGACCCAGATCTTTTCAGCTGTCAACAGACCTTATAAAGAGTATAAAGTCTACTCTGAGCTAAATGCTAACTCAAATCGGGTTAAGTTTCTGCTTTTTAAGGGTCGGATACACATCCAGAGGCCACTAAACATTATCTTATGAGATATTAATGATAAAGAAACCACAGAAATGATATCAATGCCATGAAAAGGACCAAACATACCTCATCATAGTTTAGTATTGTGGCTGGATTCCCTATTCATTTGTATGAGGATAGACCGTTCCATTTGAACGGGTCCGGGATTCGACAGCTAACAAAATGTGCACATTTGTAAGAACAGGCTCAGATACAGTAGCTAAAGGCATTTCTATGATTTCTTTGGGGAAAAAGGTTTAACGTTGTGTCTAAACTACAGATCTATTAAAGAAAGCTCTAGATGGGACATTCCAGTGGTTGCCATGGTGGTAATGTAAAACAATGGTTCTGAATGTAACAGAGTAAAAGCTGAATGATCAGATCTAGTGCTAGCATTGAGTCCTAATAACAGAGAAGACCATCTGTCTTTGTCGGGACATCATTTCACTGAAATATGGACATGAATATTAACACTGAACTGGGCTCTATTTCATACAGGCTTACTGTACACTGCACGGACACTCAGTAGAATCGCAGTTGTAGTATAGTAGTAGTAGTAATAAAAACAATACATTTTATTTGTAATGCACTTTGCATTTGACACCAAATCTTAAAGTGCTAGTGGTAGTAACAGTGTACCTAATGTGACAGTGTCTAAAGCATTAAGAAGCTGACCTGGACACTACAGCACATTTCTACATATTGACCAATATTGTAGGAAGGTTGACGGCTGATCAGGGAAACCTCTGCAAACGCAAATTAGAAAAAAAAAACGTCCATGCAATATTCACTGGGTGAGGATTAATTTCTGAATCCCATTCGAATTGATTGCGTTGCGCTGCCAAGATACATCCGAGAGCCAAGAAAGTCTAATGAAAATTTAGTACGAAATTTTAAAATATGCAATTTGTATGGGCCAAATACGTGCTGATATAAAAATGGCCTCCTCTCCAGTTGGACAGAAATTTAGCCAAAGATTTTGCAAGTGGGTTAGTACCAGTTTACGTGACGTGACTATCAGCTTTAACACAGACTTAATTCTGCCTTAACAGTGCCTCAGACTGTGTAGGTGAAAAAGTGAGTGGTCTTTCAGATGCTGAGGGGTTTTCCATTTCTAAACTATTCAACTTTTGTGCCCTAAATATCCCCGGCTTTAGGTGACATTGATATGTACAACTTCCAACATAACGTATATTGTATTTCATAGAGACCTTCACCAGTGGCCAATATTAACTGATTACTTTAGGTAAGCCCCAGTCGTAGCTTCTGTCCCTGCCCTGGTTAGTTGACGCTTGTATATAAATAAAATATTAGCAGAATGTAAATAGAGAAAGGCACGGAGATCGATGACTTAGATTCAGAAACTAAAATGAAATCAGCTTCCACTACGATCAGCCGCAATAAATATCTTCAAATCCAGCTCCATCTCCAACATTGGAGAAATAACACATCTAAAGTAAATGGCACTAAAAGTACCAACAACAAAACATTCCAATCATTCAAGTACTTTTAAGTCACTGTCATGTAAGATAGAGGTCATTTAAATATCGACACTTTAGCCATCCCTGATTGGAGCGATCCCAGTGCTGTCATGAACTCCAGATTGTAGCTGCATTTCACATGATTTTGGGGCAAAGAGACACAGCAATGTTTACAATAAACAACAAAAACAATTGTTTTTAGCATCAGAGCTACTTCTGGGTTCACGATTGCCAAAAATGTCTGCAAAAGCAAAAAATGGGTTCCACTCTTCCACTAGAACAACAGAACAAATGGGCAAAGTCAATTTACCTTGCAACAAATCAAAAAGTGTACAATAAAAGCTTTAACTACGCAACCACCTGTGCTCAATGTCGACCACATCATTATCAGCGCCTTCGTTCACAGAAACAGAACAGATAAAGGACTTGTTGTTCCCCAAGTATTTTTAGTTTTTGCATTTTCTGTGAGCAGTTCCAATATTTATGCAACTGTTCGAGTAAAAGTCTTGTATTGCCTTTATCTTAAAACACCTCTTTTTGAATCGTGTGCTGGAATTTGACTCATTATGGTCATTTTTAAGAAGCAAAAAATATCATTTATTTGGGAGTGGGTCAGACAAACTCAAGGCATTTGATATTTGCAGATAGTAAGGGCTGCACGATATGTCGTCAAATGTTCCTTTAGGTGTAGCAGGAACCCACTATATATTGTTTTAGCCACACTCTTTTGTGCCGAGTGGGAACTGAAAATGTGCAAAAGTTCAATTACAATCATGATTTTCCTCATTTACCTACATTTTAGCCATATTGTGGTCCTGATTTTGTCATTTTTAAGCTTTGTTTTGACAACATTTTCTGAGAGGTTATCAAATCTCACTGTGTCCGTGATATCGTGCAGCCCCTGTGGGTAGATTAATGTGTGTGTGTGTGATGGGTGTAAGCGAGGCTAAGTGCGGGAACGGGCACTGGGCCGGGTGGTGTTTTTTGGGCATCAGCACCTGTGATAAGGGGCATTCTTTAGCCAGAGAGCTTTGATTCATGTCTTTGAGTAACTCCTTGAGGGCGTTTCTTACTGTAGAGTGGCTCCACTGCTCGGGGGGCAGGTCTTCCAGCTTAGGACAACTGCACACACACAAACGGGACACACAAAGAGACAGAGAGAGAGAGAACGTCAGAACATAAGTCCAAAATATACAACATAATGTCAAACTTTACAGATGACACCAGTGAAACTCAACTTTGATCAAAAAAGAGTGACTCCATATTGTATTGCACTCAATAGATCTGTAACACAGAGAAAACTACACGCATGAGTTGATTGTCTTCGAAGGCACTTGTCTGTGTTTGCAATTTGTCCAAAAATAGATCCAGTGTCCAGGAGATTTCCATCTCTTTGGAAAACTCCTCAACGACTGAGAGCATACACAAACTAAAAGTGGACTTAGTGGAATATCTTAGTTGGATGTTTCCCAGCTTAAAGAACTTTACAGGAGCCCTTTGATTTCAGATTAAATCTTAGATGAAGAGGAGATCAAGAAAGGGGGTGATGGGGGAGAGAGAGTGAGGGAGAGAAGGAGAGAGAGAGTTAGAGAGAGTTAGAGAGAGAGAGAGAGAGAGAGAGAGAGAGAGGAAGAAGAGAAGGAGATAGAGAGAGAGGGGTATATAAAGGAAGAGAGAGGTACATAGAGAGAGGGAGAGGGAGAGAGAGAGAGAGAGAGAGAGAGAGAGAAAGAGGAAGAAGAGAAGGAGATAAGAGAGAGAGAGAGAGAGAGAGAGAGAGGAATAAGAGAAGGAGATAGAGAGAGGGGTAGATAGAGGAAGAGAGAGGTACATAGAGAGAGGGAGAGAGAGAGAGAGAGAAAGAGAGAGGTAGAGAGAGGGAGAGGTAGCTAGAGGGAGGGAGAGAGAGAGAGAGGGAAAGAGAGAGAAAGAGAGAGGTAGATAGAGGGAGAGGTAGCTAGAGGGAGGGAGAGAGAGAGGTAGAGAGAGGGAGAGCGGTAGATAGAGGGAGAGAGAGGAAGAGGTAGATAGAGGGAGAGAGAGATGTAGATAGAGAGAGAGGGAGGGAGAGGTAGATAGAGGGGGAGAGAGATGTAGATAGAGAGAGAGAGAGAGAGAGGGAGAGGTAGATAGAGGGAGAGAGAGATGTAGATAGAGAGAGAGGGAGGGAGAGGGAGATAGAGGGAGAGAGAGATGTAGATAGAGAGAGAGAGAGGGAGAGGTAAATAGAGGGAGAGAGATGTAGATAGTTGGAGAGAGAGGGAGAGGTAGATAGAGGGAGAGAGAGATGTAGATAGAAGGAGAGAGAGGGAGAGGTAGATAGAGGGAGAGAGAGATGTAGATAGAGGGAGAGAGAAGGAGGTAGATAGAGGGAGAGAGAGGGAGGTAGATAGAGGGAGAGAGAGATTTAGCTAGAGGGCGAGAGAGGGAGAGGTAGATAGAGGGAGGGAGAGGTAGATAGAGGGCGAAGGAGAGGGAGAGGTAGATAGAGGGAGGGAGAGGGAGAGGTAGATAGAGGGAGGGAGAGGGAGAGGTAGATAGAGGGCGAAGGAGAGGGAGAGGTAGATAGAGGGAGGGAGAGGGAGAGGTAGATAGAGGGAGAGGTAGATAGAGGGAGGGAGAGGTAGATAGAGGGAGGTGCAGATCTTTGGCTCAGGGCTGCGGCTGCCTCCTCCCTCCAGGAGCGACAGATTTCATTTGGCGCATCACAGATGCATCTGGAGATCGGTGCCTCCCCCTCCTCCCCCTCCCTCCCTGGGCTCGCTCGCCCGGCCTCCCTCCCCTCTCTCTCTCCGTCTCTCTCTCTCTCCTGATTGTCCTGATTAGTTAATTACTTTATACAACACATCTGCTGGATTGATGCATGAATTATACATCAGCTGCATGTGGCGGCCATTATTCCGCGTTACTTCTACCTTCGCGGCTCGTTGTTGTGCTCGGCGAAACAATTTTCAGGTGTAACTGGCGCGTGTGGTGCGGCAGCGGGGGGGGGAGGGGGGATACGGCGAGAGGGGACAACAAATACAGAGCAATTACAATAATAGGATTGGGAGGGAATACGATTGAGGGGAAATCTGTCCGTGCAGCAGCTTTGGGTTTATACACGTTTACAATTCTGACAAAACAGCCACAATGTATCACTAAATCACTGAGGTCCTCCTTCTTTGCAAACAGAGAGTGAAATAAGTTTTAACCATGAGATTTTTAATTTAGTTCCACTTTAGCCTCATTTTGGTCTTGGTTTGCATGTTTTTAAGTCTTGCTTCGACACAATTTAATATAAAGAAAAATTGCTTGGGATATTTGTTTAGATGGTTTAGTAAATGTAATGTTGGTATCACAATATTCTAGACAGTTATCAAATAACACAACATTTCCTTGTGCAGCCCTTCAACCGGTCGGCATGTGTAAATGGAAAACTAGACGAGATTTTAAAAACAAAAATATTGAAATCAAGCTTTTAAAAACAAATAAGCAAATGCTTTTATCATTAATCGTGTTCGTCATAAATCCATTAGGAAAAAACGGAATGCATTTGCAAACCATTTTAGAAGAACCATTAGTTTCTCCCACAAGTTTTTGGATTAGGACCATTTATTCACAAATACTGATGTTTGGTATCCACGTGTAACACGAATGGAAACCGAGATGGCGCTGCAATCCAAATATGGTCATTTACTTTGAAGGAGACGGGAGAAATATACAACTTTAGGGCCGTTTTCATTCCCCTCTTGCAACAACATCTCCACTTTAGTAGCTCCTACAGACTCCACACTTTACAGGCTTGGATTGAACAAGATTTTGAAGTTTATTTCCAGGGGAATATTTCAACATCTAATTCCTGCCTGATTTATTGAGCTTTGAATTACAAACAAACAAGGCAAAATGTGATTTTTCTTTTCACTTTGAACTATAGCTTAAAACTAAACCAGAGCCAAAATCCCTCAGAAAGAATCTCTCTAACTAAATGAAATCATATTGGTGTAGGCCACATGGTGGTACTTGGAAGGTCAAATATTGAGGTTATACATGAAAAATTTGAGAATCACTGCTTCAGGTAATTCAAGGCCGATATTTCACTAAAACTCACAGCAGTTTGCATTCAGGGCCTCTCCACTAAAAGTGTATTTTCATATTTAGCCGTGAGTATTTTTAGAGGTAAACTGCTTTTTTCTTAAGAGCCTTGTATTCAGAGGACATTTTTAGCTTGTCTGCCTCATACTACTGACCACAGTGTGTTTTAACAGGAAGCCTGTGGATCATTTACTGTAGCGCTGTGTCGCGCAGCACGGGGTCACCTCAACAGACGGACTTTCCCGGCATTGTGTCGGTGTGAGAGAATCCGTAAATGTTTGAGTTCAACTCTAGTCTATTCTGGGCCGTGTCCGGGGGTCAGCCTGTAATATGCCTTTGGGTTTAGTGCCACACATGGAGGGGGAAATAACCAATCTATCATCAGCTTATTCGCAATACTAGGTGACACAATATCCATAGCACAAGAAGACAAGGTTTTAGTCTGGACAATGACAGCGAGACAAAGGCCACAGCTGGTAAGGACTTGGCCTGGAGCTCCCTCTGCAGGTAGCAGTGGTAATAACTCAGTAAAAACAAACTTAGTTTCATTGTACAATGTTAGCGTTAGTTTTCACTGTACAAAGTCAGTCCGTAAGTGCGTACCTGTGCAGCTGGATCTTGAGCGTGACCACATGGTACACCTCCTGCAGCATGTCGGCCACAGTGGCGTCCGGGGCGTCTGTTACGTACGACAGGGGCACAGGGTTCCACTTCCCCACCTGGATCATGCCTGAAAACACAGCATCTTAAATAAAACCTTTGAAATTTTATTCAGTGGAACTCTTCCTTCGTGAGAATCTGCCCTTTTTCATCAACCACCAAGTCCACCAAGGCTCTATCCTAGGCCTGGCTTTGTTTTCTCTATATGTTCCCACTTGGCTCTACTTTCAGAAAATATCCCATTTCTTAGTTTTGGGCAGTGTTAACTCTATTTCAACCTGAAAAGCCTCACAGAAACACAGAGGCGTTAGGAAGTTTTACTGGACATAAATTATAACTGGGGCTTAGACCCCGGCCGAAGATTGCACTAATGATATGAAATACGAGGCGATGATGAGCGCGGACACTGGTGGTAGTAGAGGATGAGACCCGGGGCGGCCAGTTGTAAACGACGAGCAGACCCGAGGAGAGGCCAAGTGGAGGTGGGGCGGAGGAGGGTTGCAGCACAGCTAGGAAACGGCTGAGTGATGGACGAGGGAGCTTAAGATGGGACTGTGATTGGATGATTGGTGAAGGGCTGCCGGTGATGAGGCAATGAATTAGTGCTTAAGCTTGACTTTAAATGTGCTACGTAAATAAACGTCACCTAATTTCTAGTTTAAAACAAATTTGGGAATAGAGGTCATATGTAAAGTCAGGGAACTATTGTTTTCCAAATAGACTACATTTGGGCTTATTCAGGGTTAATACAGGCAACAGCAAATTTTATGTTTTTAATGCCTTGATTTGTATACATTTAATGACTTTTAATGTGGAAATCCTAGCATTCAGAACGGCACGTAAACATAGCTGTCTCTTTCAGTGAGAGCAGCGGGCTGTCATCACCGGAGCAGCGCCGTGGAGCTGGAGGAAATATATCGGAAATTCAAGTTATTCAGATACTCTTTGGCTGATTTTTGCCACTAATAACTAAGATTGGAAACTTTTCTACCCAATTTTAGCTGAAGCGGAATCCAGACACGAGGAGAACCTGCAAACTCCAATCAGAAAGCATCTCGTGTTTCCAAATGTGGTGGTGTGGGACGAGGCTGAGCTCAGTGAGAGTTGGAGTGTCCTGTTGAGGATCAGTGTCAGAGCATGTTACGCTGCGCTCAGATCTGCTGTGGTCGCGCCGCATGACAGCGTCTCACGTGGGCTCAAAGCTGGCCACTGGCTCATATACAGAAACAAGCACAAAAGAACCATCTTACAGCACCGCAGGAAGGTCCTGGGTTCGATTCCTGGACTCTGTGGGCCTGTCTGTGAAGAGTTTGCATGGTCTCCCCATGTCTGGCTGTTTTTGTTTTTTTCCGGGTGCCGCATCAGCCCCAGAATAAACTCATTGAGCGTCAGTGTTTGACCGGCATTAGAGTGACCAGGCATCCCACTTAGCACGGTCAGTCTCAGATTTGAGTCCCATGTTGCCCCCTAGTAATTCCCCTTCAGCTACAATGGGATACTGTATGCAGAAATCATCAGAAAACCCAAAAGTATCTGAAACACCATCCAAAACCCATGCGCAGTCACTAAACTGCTCCAGTGGTGGGGGACCGTCCCCTTCTCTCTCACACTGAAAGGAAAGCTAGTTTTGCTTAGGACTTGAAAAGGTTCTTCTTATTAAGGACTCTGCGTAAATATCACAAAATACTGTATAAACCAATTAAAAATCTAAAGTCGCTCCTGGAGGGAGGAGGCAGCCGCAGTCCTGGGCCAACTGATGCAAGTCGCAACCATCACAGAGCCTGGGAAAAGACAAGTCAACATTTGGCTCATCTGCTAACAGACTCCCTTAATGTGTCCATGCTTTAAAGATGTGAAATCATGTCATCCTAACAGCGGTGCAAAAGCAGATCGAAAGTGCAGACCACTGTAGAACCCTCACAGCTGTGCTTAGGGATGAAGGAACGTAGAACATAACTATTTTCTGATTTGAGTAAAACATCTGACCAAATGAAACTATAGCCATCGCGTGTTTCCGCCGGACAATAAGCTGCATAAACCGACTGTACACAAGTTTCAACCTGAAATTGTGAAGACAAAAAACAAAAAGTGCAGTGATGCTGAGTGTCCTCCCATATCTGAGTGAAGTTTTGGTGAAAGATCGCACAGTGAGAAGATCTCCACATGTCCCCACGCAAACCTGTGCCCATGCACATTACAACAGACGGCCAGATCACAAGACTCAAAAAGGCTTTGACCTCTGCCCAGCCACTGCCAAATGGAAATGCTCAGGAAGGAAAAGATGTGAAATATTGGTGAGGACGGTTCCTGTTTGTGGGACATGTCCTTCAGCCCCAAAAGATAACCCCAAATTATGAATCTAGGTGTTTTCAGCTGTTGTCAACCCATCCATCACATTTAGGGGAGGTCAAAGCCTTGTTAGAAATCATTAATGAATGATCTTTTCAGATTTTAGATGAAATAAAATACAATCATATATAAGTGGCCTTTGAACTAAATCATATTCAGTTCACTCCATAAAGCATAGAATATCATATGTTTGAAAACAATTGAATTAATGTGAGTTCACTAAATTCATTTAAGAAAATCATTTTTTTTTATCTACTAAATCTTGACTAAAACTAAATGATATTTCCTTCAAAAGACTAAAAATAATATATTGTAAAAATGAAGGCTTCTGAGTCCCAAGCAGATCCCTGTGCTTTTTTCCCCTATCTGCTCCAAATGCGGCGCTGGTTGAGAATGATCCAGTCACAAAAGAGCGGGAGATAATTGGTCCTAATAAAGAGCGCTTGGCTGCAGCAGTGGACAGATGTTCTGCGGTGGACCAGGGACAGAAGAGCAAACACGGAGCACCAGCACAAAGCCTTTCATGTGCGGTGGCTCCGTTTCATGTGAGAGGAGTGAAAATGGCTTTATTTAGGATTTTAGTGTCAGATTCAAGCCACATTCCGTCCACATACTGTTTCATTTTGTTCTTCCCATCGGTCAAAAATATCTCCTTGGAACACATTGCAACATTGCGAATAGATTTCAAGACTGACTCACGAACTGTCCAGAAATCACTCTCGGTTTGCGTCACGGTTGAACATTACACTTTAGTAGCTCCCACAGACTCCTTTTTAAAACAAAATTCATTTCTAATCTAATTCCTGTCTGATTTATTGAGCTTTGAACCAAAAAAAATAATGTTACAGATTCTTTTCACTTATAACTATTTTATTCATAAACTAAACAAGATCCAAAATCCGCTCTGAGCAAATCTTTGTAACTAATCTGTCTCAAAATAAAACCATGAATAAAACCTGGAACCATCCATTATTCGGAATTCATCAAGGAATTTTCTTTTTGTTCATTTGTACGCATTAAACAGCTTTTTTTCCCATTAAATGAAAGAAAACGTGCAGTACACATTTGTCTCATCTTCATCAGTGATTTTACAACAAAGGTTTCACAATCATGTCTCCAGGTTGAAATGTTTTCTGCTTCAGAGTTGTTTCTCCATGTGACCTGAGTGTATGGCTGCGTACCTTTGGCCTGTGCGGCGGAGCTGTGGGAGTAGCCCAGTGACAGCAGGGCCATCTCGATGAGCTGGTTGAAGAGCATGTCCTTCCGCACCAGGACAAACTCGGCGTGCTCCTCTTTACTGTCGAAGTCCAGAGGGTTCTCGAAGTGCTCCACCACGCAGAACACCGGCAGCATGTTCCCTGTGAGAGAGGGGAGGCCTTGTTACCACAGAGGAGTGAAGGGAAATGGCAACATTCAAAAGGAAAGTGGACACAACGGGAGCAAAAATCAGTGCAGGATTTCAGCCAAAACTGCAGCTGAACGTGTGTTTATATTTTTGAAGATATGCAGTAAAAACATCAATGTCATTATCTTCAAAGAAATGAAGATTTAATGTCGGTTTGAATGCAATTGAATTCTTTTTAATGATATTTAAGGCCTTCATTTTTGATGACCCATGGAAACACTACAAGACAAGAAGCACTTTCCAAAGAGAGATAGTGTAAGGATGTCCACACAGACACTCACATACTCATCTTGAGTGGAGTGTCTTGCCCAACGACACAACTTCCAACTGTACAACATTGTAAGACAACTAAGATTTCTTGTATTTCATCTTAACACATATTTTGTTGTAGGGGTGTGACAATACATCGATTTTGTATTTTTGTAATATATCGCTATTTTTGCAAGACGATACGATGCTCATGACACTTTTAATGACATCATGCATATTAACAACCGACCTCATGCATATTAATGAGACTGCAGGTCTCCACAGTTTTCACAGTCAATAGAGGCCAATAAGGATCGAGAATTCTGTTAGGACAGTAGAGGGCAGGACTTGGACCAAACACCGTCTGTCACACAAATCGGACTTTGAATGACTTTAATGAATAATGAATATACATTTTTTATAATTATAAATAAAATGGTAAATGCTGATTTACCATTTACCATAAACAAGATTAATTTGGGGTTGAAATAGGACTGTGGTTTCTTAAATGTAAATGAAGTCATGCCACTGACAGATCGATTGGTTGTTTTCAGGTTCTGGCATGTGATGATGTCACACTCCCATGTGGGCAGCAGGAGCCAGTTTTTCCGATAAAAATAGCATAGGTTATTTTTGTGTAACACTATCGATTTTTGCAGTATCGGCACATCATGAGGTTGTGGAATCATGAGGTACCCAGAGATTCCCTCTCCTATTTTGTTGTGGTGTATTTTGTTGAAATATCCTTTTACATCAGCACTAAAACATAGTCTGACTTTTACACTCAAACAATTACAAGCAGCATTTTCATTAAGAACGTTTTACTTGTACTTAAGTATCTAATAGGTGACTACTTTTTACTGGTACAAGGAAATAGGGCGGGCGATACGCTTTAACAGATACAATACACATCACAGTACTTATACGATATCGACATCAGTAAGTGTTATAAAGTTATAAACCAAAATCCCACACATTTACTCAAGTGACTGAAAAGTGCGTGAACAAAACTGAGTACAAGAATTCAAGGGTTTTATGGATTGATATACATTACCAGTCAAAAAGTTTGGAAACACTTTTTAAGTATTTGCTGATCTTTGTTTTCAACTCTATTTCCATCGTGTGATTGAAGACATTCAACTCTGAATGGACACGTGGGATTATGGAGGAAACGAAAAAGGGGGAAATACTCCAAATCCGTTTAATGTTTTAAATTCTCTTTAATCTTGGCCTTTTCTCCATGAGCTTCATGATGTCCTTGTCCCTGAAATGGTTTAACGTCTGTGAAGTCCAAATCATTTCTGTGACGAGAAAAAGTGCAAAGTGCAAAGCAGAAATCAAAGCAAAAGGCGGACATTTGGAAGAATTTATTACAACTTTGTTTTGTTTAAAACATAATTCCATTTGTGTCTACAGTGTAAATGATCTTGAAATAAAGACAAAAACCAAGAAATAAAAAACTGTTTCTAAACTTTTGAGCTGTACTGTAAACTTAAAGAAAAGTGTGCAGCCTGGGATTCAACCACAGCTGTCACTTTTATATATTTATATATCTTTTTCAGATAATTCTGGGTTAAAAAAATTAAATTCTAAACGCTAAACTTCCCATTGGCCCCTGTGTATTGTGACATGTATTGTGACAAAGCTCTAATCATTTTTATAAATTACATTTCATTGACCTTTCGTTCAGTGTCAATCAGCAAAAACATGAGGTTGACAAAAACTGTGTGGACTCAGTGATCTCTGACGCAGACGCAGAAAACAGGCCACAGCTCCAAGTATGTTGTTCATGCGGAGACAAGAATGAACTATTTTACTGTGTCCACACTGGCCTCTGCCTAAATGGCATTCCCATGATGCAGTGCTGCAGGTCTGACCACCTCTTCACCCCGTGCGGACTATTCTGAGCCCACAGAGCTGGTGCTGTGTGTTTGTAAAGGGACTACTGTGTGCGCATCTGCCAATGTGCTTTTTATACTGCAATAACATCCCGCGATCAGGAGGAGACTGTCTGCTCCGCGACACAAGAGGAGCCTTTATCCCACGTCCCGGCTCAGAGAGGACAGGGACACACTGACAAGGAGATACTAACAGCTCACTTACACTGACCAAAGTACATTTACTGGAGAACAACATTTTCAGGTGTGTGTCCTGGCACTTATTGAAGAGTAAGATTGAAAAGTGCATTAAAATAAAATGTAGATAAGTTGAGGAGGGCAAGATAAATATGCCTCCAAACACTTGGCCGCCCATAAACTGCAGCTTGTCGAGCAGCCAGCGCTGACGGCCATTAAACCTTTCAAAAGTGTTGCACTTATCGAATTATTGATCAAGTATCGATAGTTGGAATCATGGCACCAGTGTATTCTGCTTCCACTTTCTTGGTTCGGAAGTGTTATGTTTCTTTGTTTGTTTACTTTATTGTCCCCATAGGGAAATTTGTCCTCTGCATTTGACCCGATGCCACTGGGTCGACCTGTAGGGAGCAGTGCCGTGCCCGGGGACCAATCTCCAGATGGTCAGAATCACCTGGCTGGAGGATTCACCTATTATACATGTTTTGAGTTGTAGGAGAAACCTACGCAGACACGGGGATAACATGCAAACAACCAATTCAACGTTTTCCTAGGCCTTTCTTTCTGGATCCTCCGGGAGCCCGGCTAAATTTTAGAACCTAAAAGCCACTAATAACTGCCTGCAGTTCAAGCCTTAACTGGGTTGAAATGTGGGTCCCACACCAAGTTGTATTTTGTTTCATTTTACTCCGTTTTTAAGTAATCCCCTTCACTTCATTTCACTTTGGTTGTTTCTTCTTCTACTGCTGAAGCTCTGATCTGTACATCTTAAATTTTAGACAAAACTGTAAGGTAAAAATTTTTAAAGCCCATAATTCTTCATCAGAGACTTCCTGAGCAGTTCTGTACTCAGCGTGTTCATCACACAGCCATCGATACTAGCGTGCCACTAGCTAAAAGTGAAAGCATGTCTTCACTGTTCACGTATCATTCCCACTACTGCCTGCAGGGGCGCTCTCTCCTGGTATCGGATATTGGTGTTAATCCAGCAAAATGACTGATCTGTTGCCTGTTTTGACCCTCACCTTTTTAAAAATCAAACTTTCTTTTTTCTATTTTTTTTTTTCTCATTTGAAAGCTCTTCACCTGCACAATTCAGTCGCTGTGTTCGTTTTACATTTGTGCTTTTGATCGATATGCAAATGACTTTACGTTAACAGCAGCGTTGCCAGTGTAGTGCCATCAAGACGGGGACAGAAGAATCAAAATAATATTGGCCACAGTTGAAGGTCTCACTGTTTGCTTTGTAGCAATTACTTATCTGTAATATAGTAATGATGAGATCACTTTATTTATCACGTATCATTGTTTCATTTGTGAAACATCTTTGCAAAGGAAGAACTTGTTCACTCACAACAAAGCACTTTCCAACCATCTAAAGCCACGTTTAAGGAAGTCTCATGGCATCGGAAGTAAACAAGCTGGATCGGTTCACTAAAAGCTCAACGGTGAGTTCCTGGTTCCCTGAGAGCTGAGTCTGAATTGAGAATAATTGTATGTCCTCTTTAAATGACACAAAAGTATTATCCGCAGCCCTGACAAAGCAAAACAATAGTAACCTCTCCCCCGTCCATTAACAGCCCAATTATCAACTCAACCAGTTTATCAAGTTTATTTAACACCTCGTCTCATGGCGTGACCTCGCTTTGCCTTCCGTGTTTGTGACCAAGTGAAATACATAAATCCCAGTGTTCTGTCGAGACGGCTGGGGCCCAGAAACAATCGATGCAGACGGAATGTGCTGAAAGAGCTGCTTTTCCGCGCGCTCATTTTAATAGATAAAGATCTGACAATAAAGAGTGCTGTGTAGGTTCATCGCGAGGCGGAGGATCAATACAGGCTTTGTCTCCGCTGAGCCCACACGCCGCCGCTAATATTGTTTCTGCCGCGGGACACAATGGGCCGGAGCACCGCCTCCAGAGAACAGGCTGCTCCCGCCCCGCGCTCCCCCCAGGCAGGAGCGCTCTTACTGGGGCCGTGGAGCTGGCGGCACGGAGGTTAGCGCTAAAATGGAACGAGTTAGGGATCTGCATTCCAAAAATACCCAACACAGTGACCAGTTCAGTTTAATATGTTTTAGCGCAATTTTAGTGCAATTACTATGCAGGAATTCGTGAAATTTGGATTTTCCATTTCCAACACAACGGACAACTTTTGAGCATAATAGAAGAAAAATTTAAAAAAAAAGTTGAATGTATTTTAAACCATCCTTTTTGTATTTCCCTTGGAGTTCTGCAGTACTCATTGTCAGTGACTGGGTCAAAGGCCATTTGGCCTGCACAATTTATTGTTATGGCAATATTAGGTGATACAACAACTCAACACTTCGCCAAATCACTGAGGTGTTCAATCTGACAGAGATTTATATTTTAACACACATGACAACTTAAAAAGGCTCAGTTTTAGCCATGGATTTACTCATTTACTTCCATTCTAGATTTATAATAAAATCTTGGGTTAACACAGTTATAGAGGCCATTTACCATTGAAGAAAAACACTTTTATTTTTCAATGTGCAGATATTGCACCAGTTTGCTCTCTTAACTTAAAAATGCATCTAATTATCACAATAAGGTGTTCACCTACTAGGGCTGGGATGGGACGATGCATTTTAGTCGAGAGCCTCAAGCGTTATATATAGTGGTGCGACTCGATTACATGTTTTTAATCGAGTTCATTACAGGTCTGTAAGTAATTAATCGCATTTTAATTGAAAACCAAACACAACAATTTTCTGCACCTAAATTATTTAACAACTTGATACATGTTACATACAATACAACAAATGTATTTATTTGTTAATCTGTATAGGCAAAGTGCATTTACAGCTATTTATCTTTCAAGTGTTTTAGGAACTCTGATCACTCATGTAACTTGTAGAGTACATTAAATAATGCCACAATTATATAAAAGTAAAAAATAAATAAGTGTTTAACAATTGCAGTAAACCGAAATCAAAGTGCCATTTCTTATCCTGACAAGGGTTAGGGTTGTTGTGGCTCAGAGTGGGCTGACGGGAGAGCTTGTTTGAGGCTAATGCTAACATTAGCATCGAGGACGTGTCTGTGTTTGAGGCTAACGCTAACATTAGCATTGAGGACGTGTCTGTGTTTGAGGCTAACGCCAACATTAGCATCGAGGACTGTGTTTGAGGCTGAATGCTAACATTAGCATCGAGGACTGTGTTTGAGGCTAACGTTAACATTAGCATGGACATTAACATGTTTTACATTGAGATGGTATTTTAGACTGGAGTAACTCCGGTGGAAGGAGAACTCTTTTTAACACAACCTGCACACAGCAGTACAGCGTCTATCGTCCCATCAGGACAGTTTTTAAAACTAAACTGAGTCCCCAACGGGCCGAGTGAAGCGTCTCCATTGCTGTTGTGGACGGATGTGCGTCTGATATACGAGCGTACCAGAAACACGCAAATAGAAAGGTTCCGGCTCTGGAGTTCCGCTTGAGGGGAAATCGGGGGAAATCCGATTAATTGCGGTTAAAAAAATTACGCGTTAAAATCTTTGTAATGAATAAATCAAAATGAATGCGTTTAAGTCCCACCCCTAGTTATAAATGAACTAAAGTCGGTCAGTCAAACAGTCTGAAAGTGCAAATAAGCTCATACAAATCTGGCAATACTATCTTTAGGCAAAATGTCCATAGCTGAGTTGTGTATCAGAGTATATTATCCACATAAAAGGCCTTATTTTCATAATATAAAATATTAAAAAACATAAAATGAACAAAAATATCCAACACATTTTTACTCATAATAATTCCCAGTTTGTGTAATGTTAAGCTAAGGGAGAATAAAACAGTATTAGTCTTTTGAATTAAAATTGTTTTAAGGTCGAAACGTATTGGAACTTTGGATCCAGGTTGACAGGTTGTCTAAGTACATACTTCCAATATAATATATATAATGTATTACATAAAGAAAAGCAGTCCCATTGTTGGTGGGAGCTGACGGTAAATGTGGTATGGTAAACACAAACATCTCAATCAGCACCTCAAGGCTCACCATGCTAAGATTTTTTTCCAAATGTTATAACAAGTCCTGCTAGCATATCACATACAATCTAATTCATTTTGTCCTGACTTTCCTATTCCTATTTACTGTCCAAGAGAGCAAAGCTGAATGCCAAGGCTAAAAGATTACATTAAAACCACAAAAAAATAACAATTAAATGCAAAAATTGTACAAAGTAAAAGTCAAAAAGCAACATGCTCAATTTACACCAAAATGTGTATCTAATTATATTATTTGCGCAGCTCATAGGCAGATTTTAAGTGACGCTGGTGTTGGAAATACTTTCTACTAGTTGCAATATTAATGCTTTAACTGACACTATAAGCATAAATGATCCCTCCAAAAAAAAACAATTCAAGTCAATTTCCTTTTTCCCTTCAATTTGCAAAAACAGTGCCTTTGTAAAGGTGTGCTTGTAATTTTGTCTTTGTGTAGAAGTGTTATTAATGACCTGAGTTATTTTAGTGCCATAGAAATATGAATTAACTCCTTCTTAATCATTCCACACAACTCTACTTTCACAAGTGCCACCTGTAGGGTACAGTTACAAAAGTCAAAAGCGCTTTTGAAAAAATATAAAGATCTGTTTTAGCATAATGAACTCTTCATGTGAATAACTCAATTATACAAAAATGTCTCGTATGACGAGATCCCAAGATATTGGATATTTAGTAAAAATCGTACAGCTTTGACCCACAAAAATGTTCTGAAATGTATGATTGTTGTATTAGTTTAGCAGTTTATGTTTCAGTTTTGTCTCAAGCTGCTCCTAAGTGTGTTAAAAAAGACTCAAACCCATACATCGCAAAACCGCAATTACGCGTTTCTCCAAAACTGCTCATTGCTGGTAAACGTACGGGAGGGGACAAAAAAAACACAAAGCAATCGCTCAATAAGAATCCTGGAAGGAGCGGCGTCGGAAGGGGCCAACAGCAGATAAAGCCACAGCGGCGTGTTGCTCTCGGCGGGGAGCGACACACGGAATCACGGAGCAAATAAGAGCAACAGCCCATCAGAGGACACTCTCCTCCCACCGCCGCATTCCAAGAGCGGCTGGGTCCCTGTCGCCCAGAGAAGCAAACGCCGCCAAATCGACAAACAAACACGAGTCCCATGCCAAGACCCCGCTCCAAAACCTGTAGCTTTCATTTCCCAGCCGCGAAAAAGAATCATAATGTGATCGTGATTTTCTTTTGCACGCGATGACAGAGGTTTTATTAAAACTCTATGTCATCGGCGCGAATGGCTCTTAAAGGAGCTAAAGTTTGCCGTATAAATAAACACACGCAGGAGGCAACAGGGAGGTGATTCTCGGGGCTGTTGTCTGGGTGAGTGAGTGTGAGGACTGAGGAGCTGCAGTGACAACGCTTTAAAACAAGGTACAAGAGTAAAAGGGGAATGTGGATTTTACTGGGAGAAATAACTAAATAAAAGGAATGTGACTTCATAATCATTCTAATTCTCATCCGCACCACTGTCAGGCATTTAGGAGACATGTCAAAAGCGTGTTTGTCTTTCAAATGGAATGGGCTCTGCTGTCGATAAATAACAACAATAGTTCTTTTATTGTTGTAAATTACATCATTTGAAACCAGCTGATAGACAGTGAACCTGGCAGTGCCCCACAGTGACCCCCCCAAAATGACCCACACATACACTCCCATAGTGATAGTGTGATAGTGACCACTCATTGTGAACCCTGACAGTGACTCTTCCATAGTGATAATGCCCCCCCACACACAGTGCCCCAATAGTTATAGTGACCCCTCACAGTAACCCCCCCCCCCCCGAAAGTAATCGTGACCCCTATAGTGATAGTGACCACCCCGATAGTGACCCCCAACAGTGACCCCCCATAGTGACAGTGACGCCCTATAGTGACCCCCAACAGTGATCCCCCATAGTGACAGTGACGCCCTATAGTGACTCCCAACAGTGATCCCCAATAGTCATCCCCCATAGTGACAGTGACGCCCTATAGTGACTCCCAACAGTGATCCCCAATAGTCATCCCCCATAGTGACAGTGACGCCCTATAGTGACTCCCAACAGTGATCCCCAATAGTCATCCCCCATAGTGACAGTGACGCCCTATAGTGACTCCCAACAGTGATCCCCCATAGTGACAGTGACGCCCTATAGTGACTCCCAACAGTGATCCCCAATAGTCATCCCCCATAGTGACAGTGACGCCCACTAGTGACCCCCAACAGTGACCCCCCATAGTGACAGTGACGCCCTATAGTGACCCCCAACAGTGACCCCCAATAGTGATCCCCCATAGTGACAGTGACGCCCTATAGTGACCCCCAACAGTGCCCCCAATAGTGATAGTGACCCCTCACAGTAACCCCCCCCGATAGTAAGAGTGACCCCTATAGTGATAGTGACCACCCCGTTAGTGACCCCCAACAGTGATCCCCCATAGTGACAGTGACGCCCTATAGTGACCCCCAACAGTGACCCCCCATAGTGACAGTGACGCCCTATAGTGACCCCATAGTGACAGTGACGCCCTATAGTGACTCCCAACAGTGACCCCCCATAGTGATAGTGACCCCTCACTGTAACCCCCCCTGATAGTGATAGTGACCCCCCCATAGTGAAAGTGACAACCCCGACAGTGACCCCTCCATAGTGACAGTGACCCTCCCACAACGACTCCCTATAGTAACAGTGACCCCCATGGTGACCCCCCCATAGTGATAGTGACCCCCTATAGTGACAGTGATCCCCCACGGTGATAGTGCCCCATACAGTGATAGTGCCCGCCCACAGTGATAGTAACTGCAACCCATCCACAGTGATAGTGACCCCCCACAGTGACAGTGACCCACCTACAGTGATAGTGACCCCCCACAGTGACAGTGACCCACCTACAGTGATAGTGACCCCCCACAGTGACAGTGACCCACCTACAGTGATAGTGACCCCCCCACAGTGACAGTGACCCCCCACAGTGATAGTGACCCCCCACAGTGACAGTGACCCCCCACAGTGATAGTGACCCCCCACAGTGACAGTGACCCCCCACAGTGATAGTGACCCCTCACAGTGACAGTGACCCCCCATAGTGATAGTGACCCCCCTTACAGTGATAGTGACCTCCCCACAGTGATAGTGACCCCCCCACAGTGACAGTGACCCCCCCAGCGGCCCCCGCCCGCTCACCTCTCTTGTGGCAGGACTTGAGCAGGTGGTTGCTGGGCTTGTACGGGACGCCTGCGATCTTGGCTCCGTTGCTGCCGAGGCGGGCGCGTCCCAGGGGGCTGCCGTTGTGCTCCAGTCGCGGCAGTTTGGCGGGAGGGCCGGTCTGAGGCGAGGGCCCGTTCTGCTCCAGCCGGGGCAGCTTGGCCGAGGGGGGGCCGACGCCGCCCGGGAGCGACGGGCCGTTCTCCAGCCGGGGCAGCTTGGCCGTGGGGCACTTGGCCTCCGCCAGGCTGCTGACCAGCTCAGAGTTCTCTTTGCCCAGACACGTCTCGCTGAGGTGTTCCATCATTCTCAGCTCCTCAGCTACTATCACCTGCAACACAAAAGACACATCCTCATCATCCTCATCATCCTCATCCTCATCCTCATCATCCTCATCCTCATCCTCATCTCATACTTGGGCACATTTTAGTTCACTGTGTGTTTTTATGTGAGTTTTGGCTCCGTGTCAGATGGAAGACCTTTGGGACTTTGCGATATATCGTGGTTTCTTGCGATACGGATCTTCCATCAGTTACTACTGCGATAGCGATCATTTGTCCGTGTATTGTGCAGTCCACACTCGTCAGAAACACACTCACAGCTGTGGAACTACTACTGCTTTGGAAGCTTTGTTTATATAGTTTTATATCGATTTCATGAACTATTTTACAATTGAAAGCACTGGTTAATGACACACTATAAACGTGGGCCTGTTGGAGACAAAGGCGCAGCATTAAAGTGTTGCATGGAACGTTTTTTGTCTGTCGCACCCCTTTGGCCTTTCACTGGTCAACCGCGTACCCCCTACCTCAAGGGTGTTATAGTTTATTTTGAAAGTAATTACTTAAACATGGTATTTGTAAGAAAAAGGACAATGTTGTGGTCAAAATAAACCTAAAATTCTCCCAAAGCAACACATTTTACTGAAAAATATAGCCTTTCCTATAAAAAATGATGTTACATTTTCCCTTTTTTTCAATCTGAAATAGTTCCAAGTACCCCCTGTTAGGTCCACCCCTGGTTGGGAAACACTGGCATAGAACCCAAAGTGAACACTTGGGGACTTTTACAGTTTGATCACAGAAGTGAAAGGAGATCTCCTGTCCAGGTCCCGTCTCGGGGCGCAGAGTGGTGACGCTGGTAGCTGTCATCCCGGCTCAGCTAAAACAAGTTGGGCCGCGGTGGCGTTTTCGTGCAGCACTAATGTTCCTATTTTTCAACGCATGTTTTATGTATGTGCGCGTCCCTCTGGACCCGCCGTGCGCAGGGGGCCAAACAAGCCCCAGTTTTAGTTCAAATACATTCATTTGCCGGAGAAATTCCACTTGGCTGAGCACGGTACACGGCCGTGCTGCTCTGCACGCAGACACGCGGCCCGAGCACAGGCATTATTCTGAGTCAGTGTGTGCAGCCTCATGTGGAAGAAAATACAGAATACAAGGCAGGTGCACAGTAGCAGGGTTTAAGCCGGCAGCAGCAAGGCCAATTCATGCTTCTTAATCGCGCTTAAATTACCAGGTACCATATAGTTTATGCTCAAACACAAACGATTGATCAATGTATTATTTCTAATTGGAAAGAGGAATGAGAGGAAATTTAAAAACTAGACGTAGCGTGTGCAGTGGCGTGTTTGGGACCACATTTCTCGTATTTTCTATGAACTTATGGAGTGAAAAAGTTGTAGAGGTTAAGCACCAATTAGATCTGAAAAGAAATAGAACCTTCAGCTGCCGTGAATACAACGCTAACAACGCTAACTGCCACGTTGTTGCTTTGTCATGACATCACGCACATATATATCCTCTATTGCGAAAGAAACTGAGATTGAATATGTTTATTGGACTGATGCCCCGTGGAAACCCTGAGTAGGTCAAAAAAAAAAAACACATTTGCTGAGCTAGTAATCGAAAGTTAGAGAGGAAAAACAGCAACTTCACAACTGCTTATTTCTGACTTTTTTTTCCTTTTTTTTCACCACTTTTTGTGCTTCGTAGCCTGAAGTTGATGCCCACATTGCGGTAAAACAATGGGAAGGATGCACCAGGTCCGTGCACTGAACTAGAACACACGGTCAAAGGGAGTGAAAAGAGCAGATTCATCCACCCCCACTGCAAAAGATCATAACTCCCCTCATTCATAACGCGCAATGAGGCAACTAATTCTGCAAGAATGGATCCATGGAAGAGGGGTGTGTGTGAGGGGCACAAAAATCCAGGTCAGGGTTTTTAAATGACCCCAAAACACAAATATTTGAGTTATTACACAGAGGGGGGAAATGACAACGCTGCGAACATGAATCTAAAGATGGGGCTCTTGAATTGAGAATAGATTTTTTTTTTTTGCACTTAAAACATTGCACTCAAAATGCTATCACATATCTTATTTCAATTAAAACAATTATATAAATCCAACTTGAGAAAGAATGTCATTCCACTGGCTTTGTTTTTTTTTTTTTACTAGGTAAATCAGAATTACTCAAATTAGGGTCATATGTTCTTATATAGAATTTGAATTCATCAAGATACTCTTTTAAAGCTTGTCGACAAACCTGAAACGCAACGCTTCAGCACTGGAGAGCATACACGCCACCTGCACCGCGTCTCCTCTTCTTCAAGTTTGGCCAGGGTTAGAAAATAACCCCCAAAAATCCCCCCCAAAAGAGTAACTCCACTCCGGCTAGCAAGCTCTCCTCTCTTTACGTGAGCATGGCCGCAAATGTGCAAAAAAACCAAAACAAAAAAAACCCAACCAAAACAACAACAGTCTCGGCGCCTCGGTCAGTGGGAAAACAGCGAGGTCGCGACGCACCGTGACATACCGCTACCGCTCTGCCGCCGCCGCCGCCTCTGTGCGCGTCGCTTCACCGCTCGCTTCCCGCTCTCCTCCCGCCGTTAGCTAACCCCGTCCGGCGGCCACGAAACGGCGAGACGCGGATTCACTCAACACGGGGGATGCCATCAAAGCGGGACTTGTGCTTTTTTTTTTGTTTTAGTTCGCGTCGTACATCCACGGCAGCGGCGGCAGCAGCACGGAAGGGAAGGCAGCCAGAGCGGTGCGGTTAGCAGCGGGCAGCCGACGGAAGGAGCTTCTCCAGCGGGCTGCCGACACCGAACAACCCCGTGTTCGCCTTCACCCGCGGGGCTAGCGTGCGGAAAACGAGAAAACAGGCTTGTCTCTCCTTTAGCTAGGTTGTATTTTCAAAAGGGGGGGGGGGGACAATAACAACCCACAGCGTGCTCCCCTCTTCTCCTCCTCCTTGCTAACTCGCGTTGTTGTGCACGCGTCGGGCAGTAGGTCGCGGGGAGCAGGTCCGTTTCAAACAAGGCGCTGAAGTGGGGGAAAGTGGGTCCTTGGAGGGTGTTCGTGGACGCCAGGCGGAGGCGGAGGCGCGGCGGTGAGTCCCGGTGCTTTGGGGGGAGACGGTACTAGCGTCCTGTCCGGCTGAGGCTGCTCCTCTCCTGCCTCCTCTCGCCCTCTCGCTTCGCGTTCACTCCGCTCTGTCCCCATTAAATGATTAGTTGTATTGACTCATCGCTGCCTCTCCCGCCTCTATGCGCTCGCCGCTCGCCGCGTCTCTCTCCTCTCCTCCAGTCCGGTCCAGTCCGCCGCTGCTACCGCTGCGAACTACTCTTCCCCACTTCCAGCCTGGCTACCTGCCTACCTACCGCTTTCCCCTTTCCTCCGCTTCTAATGGCGCGCTAAAGAATATTTTTTTTTGGGGGGGGGGAAGAAATAGGAAAGGAGGGGGGGAATGTTTGTGCGAAGGGATGAGAGAAAGGCAGTAAAAGCGGCGCGAACGCGGGCGGCACGGGCGGCACGGGAAGACTTCTGTGGGGCCTAAAGTCCGCGAGGGCCAATAAAGTGGTGAAAGTGGACAGGCTGGGAGAAGAAGAAGTCACACACACACACGCGCTCACGCTACCCGCCGCTGCGCGCACGTACACACACGCACGCTCGCACACACACGTACACACACACACACACACACACAACAGGGGGAACAGCTGGTGCGATCTCCGGCTGCGCGCGTAGGAATTTTTAATCAGCTTGATTAGAGCGGGGCGCGCGTCCCGCATTTATTAAAGAAGGGGGAGGAGGCGTGCACGCGCTCCCCGGGCATGGCCTCTCAGCTGTGTGTCTCTCAGCTGTGTGAAGCTGGCCCCCTTTAAACGCACATTTATATAATAAAAATGTCGTTTGTGCCGTTTTCGTTTTTGAGATATTGATGATTTTGACGGACGCCTCCAGGGTCTAAAGTTTGTAATAGTTTAAAAACCGAACCAGCACAAATGGAAATCTTTACAGCACGAAGCAGCACAGATGGGGATCAAGTGTATGACACATTTTTTAGCTGTTTTTGGAGCTTCATCACAGACAGGGTGACCTCAGAGCTGTCCGATCATGAATCATTAATATCTCAAAAGCGATGACAGCACAAACAAAGATTTTTACAGCACAAACGTAGCACAAATGAGTGATATATTTCTATATTATTTTTTGCATGATGAGGGGCCAAGTTCACGGAGGTTCATTTCTCTCTCATCTGTCCTCTCATCTCTCCTTACTCATCTCTACTCTCATCTCTACTCCCTCCTCTCTCATCTATCCTCTCCCCTCTCCTTTGCCCCTTCTCTCTCCTCTCTCATGTCTCCCCTCTCTCTCTGTCTCTCTCTCCTCTCTCATGTCTCCCCTCTCTCTCTGTCTCTCTCTCCTCTCTCATGTCTCCCCTCTCTCTCTCTCCTCTCCCCTCTCTCAAGTCTCCCCTTTCCCCCCTCTCCTCTCTCCTCTCTCATGTCTCCCCTCTCTCATGTCTCCTCTCCCCTCTCTCAAGTCTCCCCTTTCCCCCCTCTCCTCTCTCCTCTCTCATGTCTCCCCTCTCTCATGTCTCCTCTCCCCTCTCTCATGTCTCCCCTTTCCCCCCTCTCCTCTCCCCTCTCTCAGGTCTCCCCTCTCCTCTCCCCTCTCTCAGGTCTCCCCTCTCCTCTCCCCCCTCTCCTCTCCCCTCTCTCAGGTCTCCCCTCTCCTCTCCCCTCTCTCAGGTCTCCCCTCTCCTCTCCCCTCTCTCAGGTCTCCCCTCTCCTCTCCCCCCTCTCCTCTCCCCTCTCTCCCCTCTCCTCTCTCTCCTCTCCCCTCTCCTCTCCCCTCTCTCATGTCTCCTCTCTCAGGTCTCCCCTCTCTCTCTCTCTCCTCTCTCATGTCTCCCCTTTCCCCCCTCTCCTCTCCCCTCTCTCAGGTCTCCCCTCTCCTCTCCCCCCTCTCCTCTCCCCTCTCTCCCCTCTCCTCTCTCTCCTCTCCCCTCTCTCTCCTCTCCCCCCTCTCTCCCCTCTCTCCCCTCTCTCCCCTCTCTCCCCTCTCTCTCCTCTCCCCTCTCTGACACACGTGGGGTGAAGGCAGGTGAACTTGGTCAGGAGAACCGGCAGTGTCTCAAGGAGTAAAAAGGTGAATTTATCTCTGTAGGATTTATATCTGACGAGCTGAGAACTAGTGTCGCTTTTACCATTTACATTTAACTAATTGAAAAGCCACAGTAACATGGGTCATAAAGTTTTCAGACCGATTTTATTGAATTTCACCAAAATCTACTGAAAAAGTTTGATCTATAAAAACAAAATGGGCACACATTACCCTTCATAGAATGGAAACAATAGATTTGTTTTTTTAGTTTTGAAAAATATAAAAAGTAAAGAATGAATTGGTCAGGAGCGCTGAATAAAAAGTGTCATTATTAGAATGTAAATGTAAAACACTTAAACACAGATGTTAGTTATTCAGCTAATTTTGAAAAGCTTTTCAATACTGCCAAAAGGCTGAATGTGACAGAAAGTAGTATGTCACTGTCAAATACAAAGCATTTATACATTTCTTTTGAAATGTTAAAAAACGCAAATCAAATCTTCACTCAGAACATGGCAATAACTGCTTCTTAATGTTCTGAAAAAATCTGAAAAACCTTTCCTTACACTGCAGACCCTTCCACTGCTCTGAGCCGGGTGGTCGCTGTGCTCTTTTCAAACACTCATGACACAGAAAGGAGCAGCCTTCACATCATTTGATTCATTCCAATAGCAGATTTATAACGGGTAAAGTAACTACATGGTGTCAGCTTTAAGCTTATACTAATCACTTGCTTGTGTATACAAAACACTTGGGAAAGAAATGTGGGGGAAATACATTTAAAATGATGAGAAATACATTAGTTGAATGTAATTAAAAATGAAATTATTCTATATTATTATCCTGATTCCTGTCAGTACAACAGAGCCAGATAATCTCAGCTACAAAAAGTCCTTTAATGATGGATCTCTAGTTCTTCACTCATCCCTTGTCCTGCTGTTCCTGGTCGACTGTAGTGCTGCGTAAGAGACTACGGTGGGACTGATGTGTCTAAACAGTAATAGACTAATCTGTGTTGACACTGACAACAGCAGCTGAACTCCGACGAGGTGAAACGCGCTGGAGCTCTGTTTGTCCAGCTCTCGTCGTGCTTGTTTTCATCTCCAGGCAGTGCATTAGTGTTATTACTTTGCAAATGTGCGGTGCCTTTTTTACTCAGGGCACAAATGTCCAACTGATGACACTCCTGCCGATACTCCTATAAACGTGAAATACAATGATATCCAACCTGCTTAGGATAAAACGTAAACTATTCCATAGAACACATGTGACAGAAAATGCAAATAAATGTACAGACAAAAAATATTGGGCCCAAAAATGTATTGTTTATCTGTCATTTATTGGACGATAAGTCAATACATTTATAGTAATTAAAGAGATGTCTTATCCGAAGCTGAATGGTATAATGAATATGAAAATAGGATTCAAACATTGGACACATCTAACAGACGCCCATGTCGTGCTATACTTTCCCACAGAGTCTTACTTCAACCTGTTACACGGAAAACTTTTCTACGGCGAGAAGACACTCGACCCGCTGTTCTACTGTCCTTCAGAGCTGAGTGTCTGAGTCCGATACGAGAACAAAACAGGAAACCACAGCCAGCAGGAAGTGAGCACACCTTTGCAACCAGACTGACAAACCAGCGAGCTTTACTGAATGGGTCAACTCAGGCGCTTAGACCTCGGCAGGAAGACAAGTGCAAAGTCAAATCAAGTAAGTAAGTGCTTCATTTGTACAACGAAATAGTGTTCAGGTGTTAGTCCTGAGCCGACGCGACTGCACCACCACTGTGGGTCAAGGTGAGATGCTGCAGGCGAACATAGACACTTGGACGTGTTCAACTTTTGTTGTTTTTTACAAAACTTCAGATATTTTCAGCGACAAATCTAAATAATGGATTGAACCATGTATGGTTTTAATACGGGACATATTAGTTATAAATATTTGCTCAGGGATTATTGGATCTTGTTTTAGTTTTCGAATCAGCTAGTTATCAGTGGAAAAATCAAATGTTTCCTTGTTTTTTGGGTTCAAAGCTCAATAAATCAGGCAGGAATCCAATATTGAAAAATTCCTGTGAAATGTTGTCGAGTCCAAGGATGTAAAGTGTGGAGTCTGTAGGAGCTACTAAAGTGGAGATGTTGCAGCAAGAGTGGAATAAACAAAAGCAGCCCTTAAGTATTGTAACATCTGCACATGCGTGTTTGTATCGCCATCGCTGACCATCACTGACCATCACTGACCATCACTGACCATCACTGACCATCACTGGACACATTCCGAGCCAATCTGTGCTTGAAAAACTTTTACCACAGTGTCATTCATTTGCTAACCCAGGTTGAAACAAAAACAGATATAAAATAAATAGAGTATTCAAATTTGTGTTGGGTGAAGTCTAGTTGAATTCAAATGTTCCAAAATGGAGTCCATGTTCTTAAAGGAAAATATCTTTGGCGATGGTGATGGAGAGGCTGAGGAGGGGAGAGAGCGTGCATTTGTGTGAAAGTCTTCAAATGGTCATTGATTCACAAGATAGTTCCTGTTTGGATCTGCACTTTGGTTTGATGAAGGGAGCCTGAACTGGTCAGACAAAAGCAGCTCTGTGTGCGGTGAGAGACGACAGCGCCCTAAACTGTTTCATCCACAAACACAGCCAACGACGCGAGCGGAGCGGCTTAGACGGATGGGAACGGCGGGACACCGGCAGCCAACAGAGAGGAGGAGAGGAGGCACGAGCCGGGCGCAGGACGCTGCAGGTGAAAACAGGGGGTTTTCGACGTCTTGGTTGTAATGTCAGTAAAAAAACAGACCAAACTCTCCAATCACGCTTTGTCGACTTGGGATTTTGTCTGAAATCGCTCCAACATAGCCTCGCTCCACCGTGTTCCCCACGCGTGTCCATTCACAAATACTGACATGTTTGGTAGCCACCAACACACAGAATCCCCCCGACAACACTCCGTGGAAGACGCCAGCCGCCAAAGTCCGCGGGGATGTACAGGCTCATACCGTTTGCTCCTACAAACTCTAAACGGTGGGATCTTTCACGGATTTATTGAGCTTTGAACCCATAAACAAGGAGATGTAATATTTACTAAACAAGATGCAAAATTCCTATAAAAAAAGATGCATTTAAAAGACGTTCTGTACATTATGGTGTGTGGAAAACCATGCAGCATAAAAAAATGTGTTCATTCAAGTAAATCACCGGTGCACGGGGGCCAAAGTGTGTCATCTGAAACACAGCCATTACCAAAAGCCACTTTTTAGGCCACAGCGTGAGACGACCTGTGTATGGACGAGTGTGAGGACCGGAGCAGGAAAGAAAGACGAGGAAAGAGTGAATATGGCTGCACAAGTAACCAAAGTTATTAATGAAGCACAAACACTGTAGTGATTCTGGAATATTGTCCTCTGAATTTACAGCTGTCTCCACACGTAGATATAAACCTAACAACATGCACGGCACTCTTGCGCTGCAGAAAAGTGATATTAATGGAACGAAGGATATTTGACCTTAAAGCCTCAATACCTGATTCTGAATTGTTACTTTTGGTCCAAACTCATCCCATCCCAACAATTCATACTGCATTGTCTGACATCCAAATTCTCACAGGGATGAGTTTAAAATCATGTTTCACAACGTTCAGAACAACACTCGCGGTAATGTAGCACAACACCACTATCTGCAAGTTCAAAATTGATTAAAAGGCTTTAAACAGTTTTTACAATATACTGAAGGACAAGCGTTATTCCAAAACTAAATCTGGTGTAGGGCTTTTCATTTTAGTACTTTTTACTTTTTACTTGCCAAATAACAAAAACCTGCCAATACAATTAACATTTCTGCCCTTCAGATAAGAAAAAATATCTTATGTCAAGTGTATAGAAATTGATTTTCTCATTTTAAGTGCCATAATAGATTTTTCAACTTGCCTTCTCAAATCAAGGGCAAATAAGACTGTAACTAGTAGTAGTTTATTTGAGCAATTTACATTCTAATTTTACATCATCACATCATGACACCTCAAAAGGAGTAGGCCGAAGCAAGAAAGCTTTTAAGTGCCTATACCCCATAGAAATGTAACTCATTTCTAGATGGCTTTTTGCCGGTTGCACTAGTTTTTACGTTTTAAATGGCTATTGCTGTCAGACAAAGTTATATCATTACGAGGTCTTGATGTTTCCAAAGTGTGCAGTGTTTGAAGCACGAGAGGTGAGGGTGGGAGAGCGAGGTCCTGTATGTGCGGTCGGAACAGGAAGTAGCAGAGTTTATTAGCCGCACCTTACCCTGCTTTCGCTGCTGGAGCTGTAGCTGTAGCTGTGGTTGGCTGTGGTTTGAGCTGAAGAGACTTTAACATCACGTTTGTACTTCTTTATCCACTCGGTCCGAGAACACACTGCAGCAGGAGGGCAGTCGTTTGAGATGCTTCAGAGGTGAACAATGTGAGACAAACATCTAAAGGTTGTTCCAATGCGCAATTTAGAATAGCTTTATAAGTGGCATATCCTGCCAAGCTGAGGCGTAAACACTGCACCACAGCTGAGATAGCTTTCTAAATAACATGTACGTAAAGAAAAGACAGTAAGGAGTGAGAGTCTGGGCAGGTGAGGAGTTTGAAATGGCCTGGGGAGCGGGAACAATACATTATAACACAGTGACAACAAACTTTCACTTTCTGCTAACAGCAGCTAACAAATCAACTCACTCTGAGGCATAGAATAATGGCCGCTGGCTGCTCTGCTTTGTGACAACACTACCATTCCATCACCATTGCTGTAGTACCTCTATATAGCCGCAGGACCCCCATTGGAAAGCATTGCACTTCATAGCCTGGTTTCTAACTTTCCTAAACTTTCTCGATATTCCTCCTGTGATAACACTTGGTTAGGCACAATTAAAGAAACCAGGCTGGTTTTTGTAAGATTTTTTTTTAGAAATCTCGTATACTAATGAGGGCCAGACTTTAATTGACAGGCCGTTAGCAATGGCTCCCGCGAGAGTCGAGTCTACAGTGAAGATCCCGCCCTTATGCCCTTTTTAGGAACATGCTCCGTCACAGCTGGGTAGGAGGAGTCTGTAAATCTGCCATTATTTCCCCCTCGTACGTAGTTATTATGGCAAACGGGGAAGAGTGAGGAGGAGTTGTCTATTCTTTTGAAGGGTCTATGGCGTAGAATCAAACTCATGTCATTTCATTGACAGGACATTTAACACAGACCAATATCTAATAGTGCTGCTTGGTTGATCAGGGGGCGGTTCCTGGTGGGTTGCAAAACTTTTGAACCAGCAGAGGAAAAACATAGAAGGCTCCCACAGCTGTGCTGAGGGCTTTAACTGGTTAGCTGCAAAAACGTTTTTGTCAAGTAAATCTAACAAATAATGACAGGTCTTGAAACTTTCATTCATTGTTAAATAGGGAGTCTGAAGTTTTATTTTTATTGACCTTTATTTAACCAGGATAGTCCCACTGAGATTAAGAATCTCTTTTTGAACAGTTTTCCGAGTTAGTTGGAGTTGGTACAGTCCAAATCCAGTGAAGATAACAGAAGAGCTGACTGAGAAACTTAACGCTCTAGGAGGTGAGCTAAAACTCTGGGAGAAGTGGGCCGGCCTAAGTTAGAAAACTCCCAGGTCACACTGAGACGTGTCCATCCCAGTGTTCAGAATCCCAACACTGCACGTGGTAAAAACTACTCAACATGGATCAACACAGAGGAACCTCAGATAAGTTTCATTTTTCCTTCTACATTTAGCGCAGATGTTTGCAGATTGTGTCCGACGAGTTCATGACATAACCGAACACAAAGAGACGATGCATCTGCAGGTGCGACTGACGTGTGTCTGGACGGTGATTCAATCTGGCACATCAAGCCTGTGCATAAAGAGAGAGTAACTCGGACTCACAGACCTTCATCCTACTCTCGCCTGCACCGACGTGTCAACATCACGTTCGTCTTCCTGATTTTTGCCGCAGAGTCGAGCCATTGTGGGCAAATTTCCTTTATTTCCCCCCCTCTCCCTGGCATGACGCAAGCAGCCGCAGTCATTTTCCAGCGCCGCGATTGCCCGGGCGCCGCTGCCGAGATAACCCCAGCCAGCAGGGCCTTTGGCTGGCACGGACAGCAGGTACACGCCGGTGCCAGGGCCGCTTTGGCAACACGAGGCGCCGCTGCGGAAACCCTCTGACATCAAGCGGGGCACGCGTTCAGCCCCGCGCACCACTGGACCAACACCGCTGATTATCAATTAACATAGAGAGAGAGGGGGGGACAGGTTCAGAAACAGGCGTGTTCGGCAGCGGCGCGTGGAAACAGAGCTCGCGCGGTGGCTTTTGGGCGGATTGTTGGCGGCGTCTGTAAAGGGAACATGAAAAATGGCACAAAAGAGGAGTAAAAAAACAATGTAGTATCTGTAATGTTTGGATTCACGTGCGTTTAAGCTCATTCTGGTTTGGAATAAAGCTGCTGCAGTGGGGAGTTGGTAAAGCTAGTAATGCTGCCATTTCATTGTTTCTCTTTTGGCAAAGTCGCGCAAACTAAACGTGTCTGGAAGTCGTCTAATAAAAACATCATAATGTGAAGGCCAGATGCTGCAGGTGAATGGGGGAAGAAAGTTCCATTTGGAGATGTCAATTGGAAATGGACATAAATATGAGGAAAAAAATTGTCATGTCATGTCATGTTTGTTTTTTTTACATAAAAAAAAGTCATTTTATACACAAATGGCCTATAATTAAATCTAGATAATGGATAGAGCCATACTGTGGTTTTATGTAGTTGATATATTAGTTAATAAGAATTCCTCAGTGGGGATTTTTTGGTTTGTTAACCAAATAAATAAAGGAGCGGAATCGATAATAAACTGGTAATTAGAAGACAAAATTTAAAGTGAGCAGACCCTCTCCTCATCAGGTCAGAGGGTTGCTCTAAAGTGATGGAGCAGTCTCTGCTATGCTGCTGCCTCCCCACCACGGACAGGCAGCAGCAGAATTTAAGCACCATGGTCTTACCCCACCTCAAAATTAAAGAATGCAAATAAATAAATAAATAATAATAATAATAATAATAATACTAAAAAGAAAATTAACGACAAATGTAGAGGTGGATATTAGCCAGGTAAAAACACTGCTTGATCAAGTGAGCAGACCCTCTCCTCATCTGGTCAGTGGGTTGCTCTGAGGTGATGGAGCAGTCCTTGCTCTGCGAGTTGCCTCCCCAGGGTCGGGCAGCAGCAGAGTTTAAGCCCCTGGTCTTACATCCACTTCAAAAGGGTATTGAACTTATAAGTAAAAATGATTAATAAATAAATAAAATAAAATTATAAGCATTGTATAATTGGAAAGAAATGTCTATTTGATTGATTTTACTATTCTATATTTTTGTTGTATGACTATTACTATTAATATTATTATTAGTATCTTTTTGTTTTTCTTTTTTGTTTTTTTTTGCTCCTTTCTATGTTGCCAAACTCTCCTTCTCTTGTGTTTCCCCTATAAACATATCCAAGTCGCACTTAGCATTTCATACAGGCACGCACACACATGCACACATGCGCACACACACACACACACACGCACACACGTAAATGTTTAAGGTAGCACTTCTAACTTGTGCCCTTTTTTTGTTGTTGTTGTATAGAATTTGTTTTATGATTATTATTATTATTACACGTCAGTGGACTTGTCTACTGTTTTTGTATTGTTCGTCTGCACTACCTTAAATAAAAAAAAAAAAAAAAAAAAAAAAAAAAAAAAAAGAAGACAAAATTTAAAAAAAAAAAAATCTAAATGCACTTTGTTGTTTTTGGGTTCAAAACTCAATAAATCAGGCGGGAATAAGACACTGAAAAAAGATAAAAAATATCCAAGTCCAAGCCTGTAAAGTGTGCAGTCTGTAGGAGTTACTAAAGTGGAGATGTTGTTCAGAGAGAGGAAACAAAACCTTTGTAACGTCTGCACAGGTGTTTGTCTTCCACAAAGAAATGACTATATTTGGATTGCAGAGTGTTTCAGGTTCACAAAAGTTATGATATAAACATTATACTTTGACTAAAGGAACAGGCCAACGTTTTTCCATACTGAGTTATGACCAGACAGGTACACATCAACTCGTCTAAGCTCAGGTAAGGAAACGGTGGCCTGTTCCTTTAAAAACAAAGATGTTAACGGAGAAAGCTAGAGACATGTCTCAAACTCAGCCACTGCAGGAAACATCAGTTTTCACCTGAAGCGTCTTGTCCATAAACAATGGCCTGTATTTCACACTGAGCCATTAGTCTTTCAATCCAACTTGGTTATGGTAATGTACATGGCCACAGCTGCCCTGGGGTAACTGTGCCAATGGTCCCCTCCGATCGCCATCAAAGACTCACTCACACCATACACAAGCACAGGAGAGGCAGGATAAGTGTCTTGCCCATGGACGCAAGCATAAGTCAGAGCTGCAAATCCGAACTCACATCTATTTGCCGACTTTTGCATCAAGGATTTGGAAAAAAAAATACGCAAATGGACTTTACAGGGCTCACGTCTTCATTCCTTCATACAGGAGTAAAAACACTCCCCATCGTTTCACTGCTATGTTCTTTATTTTCTCTTTATTGAAAGAGCTGCACAGTGAAGGCGAGGATTTTGTGTCATTTTGCTGGGAAACTGTATATTTTTGTGAAATTGGGCTAAAAAAGAAAGGAGTATTAGGATGAACATAAATGGCTGGAAGCTGTGCCCCACAGCGGAGAGTTTAGAGCCTCGGCTGAACACTTTGATTCTCTCTTAACAGCGCGGGAGTTGTGTGATCCTCTGTGTTTATCATTATCTATTTCATTATTTTATGTTTTTTAATTCTTCTGCTCTACTGCTTAGAATGTGTTTTATTATTATTACCAGTGGTTGAGAATGGTTCTGCAGTACTTTGGAAACTCATTTATAAAAATGTGCTAAATAATAAAGTTGTATTGATTAAAGGAACAGGCCACCGTTTTTCCAAACTGAGATATGTTCTTACCTGAGCTTAGACGAGTTGATGCATACCTGTCTGGTCCGGCCGCTCCCAATGTATTCCTATAGCTCCAAATGGGGGTTAGGGTTAGGGTCAGTTATTAACCCTAACCCTAACCACGCTCTTCCATGGGCACAAAGACCAGACAGGTATGTATCAACTCGTCTAAGCTCAGGTAAGAACATATCTCAGTATGGAAAAGCTGTGGCCTGTTCCTTTAACCGGGTTTGAAATGTGGGGGGCCGGAGTTGTGGTTAACTTTGGGGTTGCAGCCTGAGAAGTGGTGACCTCTGACCTTGAGCCAGGATCTAGTTAAGGAGGACCTAGCTGGAGCTTTTGTCTTCATGGCATGCTTTAGTTATTGGGGAAAGGCCGACTCGTTCCCGAAAGGCTCCGGGAATGGAGGACCTTGACCTTCTTGCTGTGAGGCCTGTGCCTCTGCACTCAAGAAACTGTTTACCTGAAGTTTGCGTCGCCAACAGCCGCAGATCGTGCATTAAAACCTTGAGTGCACATTACGAGCGCCTCACGCAGCTGGCATCGCCTTCTCAAAACACATTTACGTCGGCGAGGGTGAAACGCGGTGATTAATGCCATTATGAAATGATAAAGCCAATGTATCGCGTCTGGCTCGGGCGCCGGATTACGCTTTTATTCCCCGCGCCGACGTAGGTGTCATGATGCCTTCGCTGACTGCTTTTTAAAACGGGCATTAATACGATTATTTGGATTACTAAAAACAAATTAGCCGTCGGGGCACACAGAGCGCCTTTCTTCGAGTGCCTCCCACACCGCGGCGGTTTTATTAGCGGATTTAATAATGAGTCGTGTCAAAACAAGCCCTCGCAAGAAGAACACATAAAGAGAGGACGGGTTCGTGAGAGAGAAATGAACGGCAGACGAAACAAAGGCGCTGTTGGGAGACAGATCAGGCACAAATGGTAACTTGTTTGCACACTTGTTTCCCTTGGATTAGGGCTTGAGTAAAGTCAACTTCACTCGGCAAATAGCAATAAATAAAAAACTAGGCCGAGGAAATGCATTATTAAAGTTAAAGCCACGCTGCGGAACATTCCAGGTTGTACAGTATGCTGCCACAAGAGCACTTGAACATGAATGGGTTTTAAAACAGAGCGTTTAGAAGGACCTCGTGTTTATTTAAACTGTCTGTGGCTTTTGGCCGCACTCTTCACTGTGTAAAGAAAGAATCTTTTTAGCATTTTTTTTACTATAAATAAGTATTTTGATCAACAAAATCAAGGCTATAAGAGAGAAGGGGGCTGCCCTCCCCACACACCTTGTTGCATTGTCTTCACCTCAATGGAAGATGGAAGTAGAATATAAATGAGTCCCCTGTGCTTCACTCTGCAGCTTCTCAAAGCTGTACATTGTGAGGGGTTGTGGGATTGTGAGAGTTAGAAACAAGTCTGGGCCCAAAACTAATTATTTCACAGTTTGAACAGGAAAAATGAGGAACCCCCAGCTTTAAAGCAGTGTTTCCCAACCTGGGGGTACTTGGAATTATTTCAGATTAAAAAAGAAAGTGAATCTGTCAATATTAATTTCAATGGAAGTTAGTTCCAATGATGTTTTTCAGTAAAAGGTTTGATTTTGATAATATTTTAGCTTCATTTCAAACACAACACACTAATAAATACTGAATAATCCTAGTTTAGTTGGTCACTTTGAATATTTACAAGATCCTGATGGTGGAGTGTTCTCTAGTACAAATACTCAAGGGTTACACGGGACTAAACATTTTGGGAACCACAAAGTACAATGTCAAGACTTTTTTTTGAGTGAAGTCAACTCATTCAAGCTCATTACAATCAACTAAAGGAAACTATGTTAAGCCAGCATGTCGTCATAAAATTGCAGTTCTAACTTAAAGGTGCATTACGCAGTTATCAAATACTGTGTTCATGCACACGTTTGTAAAGGCAACTTCAGTCAATAACTGAAGCAACAAGAAAATAGATCAAGACCATGCGTTATTAAACTTAAATCAAACTGCAGTTCTAACTTAAAGGTACATTACACATCTCATCGATCGTGAGACACAAGTGATACTTCTAGGTTTTTGAATGACTGTTAAATGACCCCAAGTCCGGAATGAAGTGGAATAGAATTAAATTGTAAAAAAAAAAAAAGTTCCTTTGGTTGTAAACTAGCCTGGACGGTACAAAGAAAGAATCATCTCAATTTGGTCAAAATAAGTTAAAATGACAGTGCCACAAAATGGAAGAAATAAATACAGTAAGCAGGTTTGAGTAAAGCCAACTTAAATCCGCACATGTAACAAACTAACCATGTCAAAAATGCCACAACACGTCAGGAAACACTTTCGTGGAGATCTGCTGGATTTAGATGGTCCCGCCGTGTGGGAAGGGGAGAGGTAATTGTTTTGTAATGACATGAGCGTACAGGAATAGCACAGTGTGTGTGTGGAGAGGCCCTCGAGCTCTCACCTACATGCAGCCCCTGGTCAGAGGGGGTTAGGGTCAGGCGACAGGGCAATGAAAGGGAATTCCACCTCTCGAAGGAGACTGGGTTTGCATTTGGACAAAGTAGTGAACAAAAGGGTTTTCTTCTTCCTTTCCTCAGTGACACTTAGGGATGGCCAAATGCACAGGACAATAAAGTCTACCATAGCTCGAACCAAAATGTCCATCCTATCCATTTTCTTCTGCTTATCCGAGGCCTGGTCGCAGAGGCAGTTTTGTCATTCATGACTCAAATCTCAATAGATGGATCGGTAAATCAAAAGCTTTGCCTTTTTCGACTCCGCTCCTTCTTCACTACAACAGTCCGATACACATCACTGCGATCTCTGTCAGTCTCCCGCTCCATCCATCCCGGAGCTGAGAAGAAGACCCCGAGATATTTGAACCTGGAGAGGGCAACACTATTCCCCCACAGAGAACCATGGCCTCGATTTTCCCCAGAATGGCACACTCAAGATCCTAAACCGGAGACAAAGGGCAGCCCTAGAGGAGACCAAAACCAGCAGATAATGTAGACACACTCTCGGACACGGTGAAGGAAAGACCTCGACAGAGTTTGAGTTTTTAAATGGTCCTCAGAATGGCGCCCGTGCCAGCGAAAACAGAAACCCATCTACAGTCTCTGAGGAAGTAGGTGTGGGAGCCTCTGGTCCCTCGGCAACCTCCCAATATGCCGATACTGCCATTATAAATATATTGTATATTATAACATATATGAACCAAACCGGTTTCCTCCAGACTCAGAGCTGAACCCACACACACAAAGATCCGAAGCACACTTTGACACTAGCCTCTTCCATTAAGGGCAGTCAGTTCAGGCCAGGGTCAGCGCTCTCCACAGCCGTCCAAACTGTGCTCCTTTCATTCGCTGCTCCCGCTCTCACCTCCCACCTCCTTTATCAAATTACCCAGCCAATTAGCCGCACACAGATCGCGGAGGCGCGGCCGCACAAATGACTGCTCTGCCACTGCGCCCGGGCGTCACATGAGGCAGGAATTAAAATCAAATCTGCCGCAGGCCTCGTGGACGGCAACAAATAAACAATTAATGGCATTAGGAAGACACACACGGGAGCAGAGTGTGTGTGAGTGTGGGGGTGAATGTAGTCGGGATAGTCAAACGACTTATGGGAGACACCGCAGGAAAGGCTCATTCTTTTTCCATTTTCAGGTTTTGCTTTCAGCGGGAAACAGAGATTAGTCTATTCAACACAATTAGCGTTATTATTTCTTCACTGAATCGACTCAAAAAGGCATCATCTCACTCTCCAGAACAACAGCATGGTTTTACCGTCTTCAGTGCTTCGTACGTCCATCACCCTTTTGGGCCGGCGTGATCGATTGTTACCGAAACCCTCTCATTAAACACAATTATATCATAAACTCTGCCAATACATGGTGGGGCACTGCGTCACACGAGAGTGGGATGGGGGTCAATGAGGTCAGACACTTCAAGTGCAGTGAGCAGTGTGGGCCTGAAGGTGATGAGGCTCTTGTTAGGGAGAATCAATGTAGAGGAGCTGTGAACAGTATCTGTTCGAAAAGTCCAGAAGAAAAGAGGGAAAAACTTTTAAGAGAAGACATTGTATAGTATAATTACAGTAGGTTGATCCTTCACTCACCGACACAACGGTATAAGGCTCAAAACACAACTCCGAGTGTGTTATTGATAATGAACTATGCACGATATTTCCCTTTTAGAGCGAGACCTTAATGAAACGATCAGCTGGCTGCCTCCTGAAAACATGTGACAGTGTTTGAACTTTTCTTACTCACACTGTAGTGTTGACTGGTGAACCACAGACATTAGTCAGTGGCACTGCTGCTACAATGGAAATGTACTTTTTCTACATGTTTGTAGCAGTGCTACTTCTGCTTTTACCCTCTATACAATATTCAACTGTTAAAAAATATTTTAAATGTATTTTCTTTCTACATGGTTTCCGTGGGTGCGTTTCAAAAGGAACTGGGCTGAAATTAAACCCTTAAATGTCCTTAAAAAGCATTATATTTTATTCTGAACTGCCATTAAAGCAAAATCTCTTTAGAAATAGTGATATTGCTCAACTTTATTTTTACACCAGGTTCAGTGAAAATACAAAAAGCACGGTCCAAAACACACTCAGCTGCAGGCTTTGCTAGACATGTCTCTTCACCTGAATGAAGGTGAGTGTGTGATGTTCAGTCTGGAGCAGGAGCACACCTCATGTATGCCCTCTCCGGTCCCTGTCCTGCTAATACCTCCCGGTCCCTCCTGTTTACAGGCATTTCACTATGTTCTTCTGTCTTTTCAGTCAGGGGGATGAAGCCCCAAAGACATCGTCTCAATGTTCAATCATCATCTTTGTTCGTTTAATAGCAAAATGTTGCTCTAAAGTTTCCGTTGTTTTCAATTTGCCATTTGCCATTATTTTATTGTAGACTGCACGAATTAAAGTCTTTAGAAATTGCATTACATTCTGTTTGACTCACCGCTGCCTGTAGGAACCCTAACCATCCCGATATTCATCCTCTTCTGTTGGCCTGGTTTAGTTTGAGTAAAGACCTGATTAATCCTGGCTTAGACCTGCATTCCATGTGGTTTTGTCTTGGTTTAGTGGTTGAGACCTGCATGTTTTTAGTTGAGCCACGATACGGCTGTGCAATACTGCCAACGATATTTTTGCCGATATATTGTAAAGACCGGGTTTTTGGAGCAAGTTTAGTCCTGGTTTCGACTCAGTCTGTCCCTGATAAAGTCCCAGTTTAGACCAGGTTTCATCATGTCAATGATAAATTAAGCGAGCAACGTTTTTTCCCCCCTTTGTTTTATCTATTTTCAAACCAAATTTGAAAGTAATCATTTTAACATGACACTTTTCCTAATTCCTTCCATCTTGCGGCCCCTATATTCCCCCTCTCTCTTTCCATTTCTCTGTTTTGTATGTTCCTTTAGCGTCTCCTAATCCTCCGTCAAAGCTTCGCCGTGAAACAAAACGCTGATAAGACGCGCGCACACCACACAACGCAGTCTCCTCCACAAAAAGAAAAATAAATAATACAGAGCGCAGCACGTGGGTGGGAATTAACAACCTGATCTGAGCCGCTTCTTCTTCTAAAACCATCTCCTCTTTCTCCCGCCGCGACAAAAGGCGAGCGCGAGAAACCTACACAGATACACGGATAAAGGCAGCGTCGCACCGAATGACAATGCCTCCTTTCCCCTTTTGAATAAGAGAAAAACATATGGCGCTGCCTGTAATAATGTGATTTTAAATGCTCCGGAAAGTTCCCCGCGCTCGGGGCGAAACGGCGTGAAGCGCTTGAACGGAATGACGGCGTTTAGCTCGAGGCGTGACAAAGGCAAAGTGACGGACTTTTGGGCGCGTTTGTTTTCGCCGTTTAGGATGTGCCAACTCTCTGCGGTGACTGCGGGGAGGGGGGACACAATGGGAGGCCTTTGTGACGGAGCCAGAGATACGGGATTAGGTGAATTCTAACCAACATGGCCGACGACGCGCAGGGCAGGCCGACGACGCGCAGGGCAGGCCGCTCCGGCGGGATACGGGTGTTTCCCAGGCTGTTTGAAAGCTTCTCCAGGTGTTTTAGTGAACTGTCATGTTGTAGTACCCAGCACCCAGCGCCTTATCCCCAAAACCCCTCCCAAACCCCAAAAGAGAAGAAACCTGGAGAACGAAGCTCAGGAAAACACGGTCTGGAGAGCCTCGTGAGGCGCTTTGTAGTGCATGTGCAGTGACATGTTTACATGAACACCAGAAAACTTAAAGGCCCGATGCCCGGTTTTTACCTTTAAAAAATGACACTGTGAAAGAGACTTGACTTACAAATGATGAACTAATGACTTGGAATGTTTCGTAGTGTTTTATAAATAGTAAATTCCCCTTTATCCTTTCGTTCCTTTCCTTCCTTTTTTTCTCTCCTCTCATTTTCCGTCTTTTTCTCTCTCCAGATCACGGGGGGAGGGTGGTGGGGGGGAAAAAGAAGAAAAACCCAAAACATTGTAAATGGAAATTGTACACATTTATGATAACTACAAATAATAAAGAAATGATCATTAAAAAAAAGGTAAAAAAAAAAAAAAAGTAAATTACCAGTGTTTTTCTAGGGCTCCATGTCAGTATGAAATTAACAAGCTCCGCTGTCAAAATCTGATGAAATTACCTTCACTAGCCACATCAAACCAAAACGGGTCACCCACACAGTCAGGTCACCCACACAGTCAGGTCACCCACACAGTCAGGTCACCCACATAGTCAGGTCACGTACAAAGTCAGGTCACCCACATAGTCAGGTCACCCACACAGTCAGGTCACGTACACAGTCAGGTCACCCACACAGTCAGGCCACCCACACAGTCAGGTCACCTACACAGTCAGGTCACCTACACACTCAGGTCACCTACACACTCAGGTCACCTACACAGTCAGGTCACCTACACACTCAGGTCACCTACACAGTCAGGTCACCCACACAGTCAGGTCACGTACACAGTCAGGTCACGTACACAGTCAGGTCACCCACACAGTCAGGTCACCCACACAGTCAGGTCACGTACACAGTCAGGTCACCCACACAGTCAGGTCACCTACACAGTCAGGTCACCCACACAGTCAGGTCACGTACACAGTCAGGTCACCCACACAGTCAGGTCATCTACACAGTCGGGTCACCTACACACTCAGGTCACCTACACACTCATGTCACCCACAGACGGGTCACCCACACACTCAGGTCACCCACACAGTCGGGTCACCTACACACTCAGGTCACCCACAGACGGGTCACCCACACACTCAGGTCACCCACACACTCAGGTCATCCACACAGTCAGGTCACCCACACACTCAGGTCACCCACACACTCAGGTCACCTACACACTCAGGTCACCCACAGACGGGTCACCCACACACTCAGGTCACCCACACACTCAGGTCATCCACACAGTCAGGTCACCCACACAGACGGGTCACCCACACACTCAGGTCACCCACACAGTTGGGTCACCTACACAGTCTGGTCACCCACAGACGGGTCACCCACACACTCAGGTCACCCACACAGTCGGGTCACCCACACAGTCGGGTCACCCACAGACGGGTCACCCACACACTCAGGTCACCCACACAGTCGGGTCACCTACACAGACGGGTCACCTACACAGTCTGGTCACCCACAGACGGGTCACCCACACAGATGGGGACCTACACAGACGGGTCACCCACATAGATTTTTTTAAAATTACAAGTTGTCAAAATTACATTATAGTTACATTATATTTATGCTTCTTTCTTTATTTAATACAGAATTAGTCAAGTTTTAGCTGCTTTTGAAGCATAAAACATGAGCCATAGGACTGTGAGGACCATAGAGTCATGTCCACCTAAATTATAGGACAGTCTCCACAGACTCTACCGACACATGGCACAGGCCTCTCAAAACAACATCATGTAATACTGCACACACTGGTGAATATATACTATTGTAATACTGCACACACTGGTGAATATATACTATTGTAATACTGCACACACTGGTAATATATACTATTGTAATACTGCACACACTGGTGAATATATACTATTGTAATACTGCACACACTGGTGAATATATACTATTGTAATACTGCACACACTGGTGAATATATACTATTGTAATACTGCACACACTGGTAATATATACTATTGTAATACTGCACACACTGGTGAATATATACGACAGAAAGATGGACTCAGTCTGTTCCATTTCCAAAAGCTCTTCTTTGTATCGCTCCTCTTCAAACCCTGGTCAGACATGGAGATGAGGATTCCTGTGACACTTTTCCTCTCTCTGTGATAGAGGCTTCAGCGTATAAATATCAATCTGCAGTTTATATTTGTCTGTAGAGAAACAACCTTCAGTTGTGTTAATTTCCTGTTTATTCCCATTAATGCCCATATGATCCTGTTCATTTCCATAAATTCATTAATTATAATGGAAAATGTCCAACGTTGAAAATTCCCCAAATTGTGCAACCCCTACACCTAATACTGCATCTACCTATATCACTTTTACTACAAAGAAAAAAGAGTTCAATATCTTAAGGCAAGAAAAATAAAAATCATTTTGGAGATGAAAACGTTCCTGTAGATCACAGACATAAATACGAGAAAACAATTAATTGATTTGTTTTTTTCCTTTAATGTTTTAATGTAAAATGAGGCATGTTCTGTGTATAAAGGGCCCAAACTGCAGATCTGAATAATGGCTTTATGGCTTTATTTAAGTTACAACATTTGGTCAGAGGGGATTTGGGATATTTAGTTTTGAATAAGCTATTGAAAAGAAAAATCTGTACATATCTTTGTTTTGGGGGTTGGTGGGGGCTTACGTTGAATAAAATCAGGCAGGAATGAGATGTAAAGAAATACTTCCTAAAAGACATTCCATTCAAAATGTCGATAAATGTGAGACGCGAGGATTTGGAGGAGAACCTAAAGTGGAGCCGTGAGAGACAATGGTCCTCACAATGTCCCGCATAGATCTGTGCAGGGATGATGAGCCGGTGCGCTCGTTTCCGGGTGAAAGGTGATGTGTGGTGATGACTAAGCTGGTGAGCGCCGGCGCTGGCTGCTCCGCGGGTGGTTTCTCTCGCCGCTCGCTCTTTCCACACATTCCCCTCCGCTCGCTCCTGGAATGCAACCATTAACACGACGGCACCTTTTTGTTTTACTTCTCCCAACCTGTCCCGACTCGCCGCCCATGGGAATGATTGTTACTGTCTATTAGCTATCATAACAGCGCCTTTTGATACGAGCGCAGAGGTGTGTGTGTGTGTGTGTGTGTGTATGTGTGTGTGTGAGTGTGTGAGCGGGAGGGCGGGGGGCTGGAATCCCCAGCGGAGCCCGCACATTAAAAAGGCAGACAGCCCTCTTATTTAGTGGCGACAGTCTAATAAATACATTTGCTGGCAGCTAAACAGGTATTTTGCGGGACGTATAATTTGGGCTGTTTGCTGAAGCGGTGATTTCGCCGTGGAGATAATTGTCGAGGCGGTTTAAGGGAGAAGAATTAATGGTTTAAAGAAAGATAGAGTATCAGGCGCGGCTCCGGCCCGTGTTCAGGAGCCGGGGACGATGTGGGGACCACACAATGAGAGAGAGAGGGGGCTCTGCGATGGGTGGAGCAGAGACACCCGCAGAACTTCACCTGTTCTTCGCTTACTGCAGCACAGAGCTGCACGGTGCACTTAATATCGCCACATTATCGTCGCACCGCATTGAGGTTTCAATCTGACTGGGATTTACACATTTTTACAAACAGCCCAAAACGAAAGCTCATGGGAACTTGAAGATGTGCAGAAGTTTAGTCATTGATTCTAGCCTCGTTTTGGAGCCGTACTGTGCTGGAATGTTTTTTTTTCTCTCCAGAAAACTGCATCGTCTTCGCGATGGTCCAGACGGTTTTAACATCGTACAGACCATGCCTTCGCTCCAGTGTTGGCCGATGATTTTTTGCAAGGTGTAAGTTCCAGTTATTTATTTGTTGACAGTATGCATATCGGGGCCACACCGCCTTTGCTCTGCCCCATCCCGTCAGGCCTTGGAAGCTCAGCAGGGAAGGGCCTGGTCGGTATTTGGATGGGAGACCGTTTGGGAACACCAGGAAGCCTAGTGAATGGAGTGCGTGAGTGAGTGAGTGAGTGGTGATGGTCGGAGGGGCCCATGGCGCAGACTGGTTGCCTCGCTTCCATCAGTCTACCCCGGGGCAGCTGTGACTACAATAGTACAATGTAAATCGTCTTTGAGTGTCCAGAAAAGCGCTATATAAAACCAATGCATTATTATTATGATTATTATTGTTATGAGGCAGACAGACAAAGCAACAAACTTCCACTTCAAGAAACCCCTTGAGGAAAGCTCCCAGTTTGATACTTCACACATGGAGGAACACTTCCAATGACATCGTGGCGTGTGTAGCCGTACATCACCAACAGTTATCGCCACAAAATACAAATCTGACCTGAAGGATCCTAGTGTCCAAGAATCCCTGAGAACATTCCCGACGGAGCCTGAGTCTGGAGTGTGTCTGTCATTTCTCTTCCCTTGCTGACGGAGCGAGGCCTAAATGTCGGACAGAGCACTGTCCATCAGGAGCTTTTCACCGACTGACTGGAGATCTGCGCACGTAAGCCACGAGAGGGTTTCACATCGCTTTGGTGAATCTAGTGCCTCCACAGCCAGTCTGAAAGTCTCGATCTTATGCCGTGAGTTTCTGCTGTCTGCGAGAACGCGACGCTCTGAAAACGCCGGCAGTTCCATGGGCTGAGTTTACACTTCCCTCCGCTCCTTCCGTTCTTCGTGATTTCATTTTTTTCTTTTTTTTTTTAAATGACATCGTTAATATCAAAACAAACTAAAAAAGATGAAGAACGTCCCGCTGCAAACCCCGACAGAACAACCCGTTTGGTTTTAAAACCTTCATAATTGTTCAGTTCCGAGATTTTGACAACTTCGCAAATCCATTCACGCTCAATTTGGTCGAATCATCGTCGCGTCACAAACAACAACATGATTTCACCCGGACTCTCGGAAGGAGCCGGTAATTGGTCTCCGGAGTCAGTCCTACACACACACACGCACACACACACGCACACACACACACACACACACACACGCACACACACACACACACACACACACACGCACACACACACACGCAGAAGCACCGAGCCACTTCTAAACAACGGCAAAGACATGAGAGGAAGTCAAAGCCAAAGCCGCTGAAGGTGTGTGGGCTCTAATTCCGTATAAAAAGCTGCAAACCCTGGAGTTTAGGGCCGTGGTTCCCAAGCTTTCTTCCTTGAATGAATTAAACCAAAATCAAGGCCTTAAATGTCATTGCAAAACATTAAGATTAGATTCAAACCGGCATCAAATCTAAAATGTCTTAAAAACGATGGGCTGAAACATCCAGCTTAAAATTAACCACTTTTATTTCGTTGCTCGAACGTTTCCTGTTTTGTCCAATTCTCTTTCCTCTGTTTGATGAAATGTTTGCAAATCTTAAGAAATGAAACATATGCCAATTTTTGTCTGCGTTTGGTGGCATTAAAATGTAGTATTTGGGCGTTAAAAATGTAGAAATATAAACCCTGGTCTAAAACCGTGGCCCCACAGAAACATAAACATAATCATCAATAAGCACTTATTCCAAACACAGAAACTGAGACTGGAGAGTTTTCTGCAGCTACACCTGATGATGTTTAACCATATCATCTGCTGAAATAATATCACTCCTGACCCTCTGACCCTGTTATTTCTGTCCCCTCTCAAAATCTTCACACTAATGTTTAATAGTATTAGCGTAGTAATATTTGTCAGAAAAACTGCAAATACGATCCAGATTTGTGCGTGAAGACTTCAGGGTTTAGGGGCACAAAAAAAAGCAAGAAATGGGCAGAATGAAATGTGCCCAAAATGCCATTAAATGAATCCTTTGATTAAAAAGATCTAAACCTTGCGCAGCTGCAGTTCAGGCTGAAATCGCGCGCACTTTTTGGGTGAAAACCTTCCCGCGGTGTCCGTGTGTGTTTTTTTGAATATTGAAATTCCTCTGGTTGATGGAATGGTTGCAAATCTTCAGACCTGAAACATGCACGGACTCTTTGCGTTTGCGGTGAGGGCGGCTTTTCCTGTCACTGCGCTTCATGAATCTGCGTCTCGGTGAAATCAGAGGTGAGCGGCAGAAGATAAGATAACACGTTCAGGTTTACAGTTCATGTATGTGACATATTCACGTGAGCGTTTATTAAGGGATTACGCTCATTTGTGTTCGTTATCTGCTTGTAAAGTTACAAGGGTTAGTTTTTGATGTAGAAGTCTGTGATATGTTTTGAGGATGAAATCATACCCCCATTCTATCGGGCAACTCTTACCTTTTACCATAATCCTTTTAAATTTCACAAAGCCACACTTTGAGATCACGTTTTCATGTATTATTTCTAACAACTGAATCAGCCTCTCCTTCCGTACACCTGCAGATCCTAACATGTGGGGCTTTCTCTTCTTCTTGTCGTTTCCGCACCTGCAGGATTGGTCGTACCTCGAGGTCATTTACAGTAAATATCCGTAATACCAGAGCACGCCTTAGTCATAGCGTCGCCAGGAAAAGGAGACGACAAAGGCCCGATACTTGACGTATAGAAGAGCTCGTCGCTTATAGAGGTATGTCTCATCTGCGTCGCTCCCGTTTCTCGCTCGACAGGTTTTGCGCTGCCGCGACGGTGCGACAATAACGAGTAGTTTGAAGTGTAATTACAGCTGCGCCGCACGTGTTGCTTCACTGCCTGTTTCTAAACATCACGCTGAGCCTTTTTCTATTTTATTTTGCAAAATACGAGACAGTGAATTTTGAATGCAAAGAAAAACAAGCTGAAAACATGGTTATAGTACTGCAAAAATCCACCGTGCACAATATGGGATTGTTGACTCAAATGGAAACGGGCTTTCCCTTTGTGTGGTTACTCTTTTTATTTACAAAAGTATCATTTGGAGCTGAAGTTTGGGGAAATTTGCAATTGCAATTTTTGTTTTATTGCAACAAAATGTGCAGAACTAAGCAACTTGTTCTCTCTTTTGGCCTCTGCAGAATGATCCTCCAGTAGAAGTGGAGCGTCACCCTCACAGTGCCACACAAAATAATGAAACAGAAAGAAAAAGATGGAAGTTAACAGTCTTATTGTGCTCTGATGTAACGCTGGCCAGCGTTTGGAGCCGCTGTGAACGTTCACCTCGAAACCTAAAAAAAGGCTCCTGTGTTTTCACACTATTGTTCTGCAGCTGAGAGCGGCGCAGACAGGAAGCGAGCCGCGTCTCTGAGAAGGAGAAGACGAAGTGACCCGATGCATCGATGCGGTGGCTTCACCAACACTGCGGCGCACAAAGCGATCCGCTCCGTAACCTGATTCCCATGCGCCCTGCCAGCCCTTGACCTCCTAACTGCGACCAACGTGACCCCGATGCAGAGAGACGGAGACACCGCACTCGCCACACGCAGCGGTGCCACTGTTGTGGAGAATCACGCAAACACGATGGATTAGTCTACAGGACAAGTACCTTTAATGTCCTTAAAAAGCATTACACTTAAATGTGGATTTCTTTGGAAATACTGACACTTATTACTCCACACGGAAGAAAAAAAAAAGAATTATATGGTCCAAAACACATTGATTTTGCTGAGAATTTCAGTACATTCTCTTTCAGCTCCTGTTGTGTCTAATCTGCTTCATTTATTGGAGTGGTTACAAATCTGTAGGAACTTTAAATGCATCTGTTTGTGGCAATTGTGGCATTAAAACTACGACACTTAGGCATTAAAACGGCATTAAAAAGCCTGATATTTGACTTGCTGCACCCGTACAAAAGATTTTCAAACAAAACTCCCACGCGTAGTGTCAAATAGAACAGTAGGATTCCAAATCAATATTGTGTCGTTATTACAAACACTGTGAGAATGCTACAGATGCACAAACCAGACACACTCCTCGCGGTCACACACCTCCAGCGAAGGCGTCCTGCGCCCGGGCCTTTTCGCAAAGCAGAAACGATTCTCACCGACTGCCTACACGCCGTCCAAAATTCTAAATTCAGGAGTCGTATTTATTATCAAAGATAGTTGTGAATATTTCTCCTGCAGATGATGTGCGTTCAAAGGCTGAGTTGGTAATTTAGCACAAAGAAATGCATCAGTGGAACGCCTCCATGTCACACATTCTCACATGATTTCATAAACAAACACATCTTTATTTTAAATGCCAGTGTGTGATAAAGTCGTTATTTTATTGGGATTGAGAAGCACATGATTCAGAAACTGGACTTTAGGACAAACAAATGTAATCCTCGCGAGGCGGATTCGTCCATGATTTATGAACAAATGTTTACTGCTCTTAGATACGGCCGCGTTTAAAAAATGCAACAGACGATCAATTATACACGATACGCAAGAGTCAACCTACATTTCCACCTCCAGAGACACACGTTTTCCAACCGCTTCAACCAACAAATATCATATTTTTTGAAGCTTTTCTGTACCGTGGGAGTGCGTGGGTCCAGATAGAGTTCAACAAGTTCAAAGTGCCATTTTCACAGGCAAGACCATTTTTTCCAAACTTCACACCGAGGGACACGTCTTTCCAGAGCAAAAACTATTCCTCAGCGACACACGGCGCCGATAATTGCCTTATTTTTTTGCACATCTGGATGGAGACACAAAGAACCGTCTTGGCCTTGGTCTAAGTGACAGCAGCAGACAAACAGCACACACTCCAGGGGAAGAAACACTGAAATAAAGTCTTTAAAGGAGACAAGGGACTGCACTGCCAGTGTGCGTGGGCTGTGATTTTACAGTAACACACCGCTACGGTTATGAATCATGTTTTCATTTTTTATACACAATGCACAGAATACTCCAAATCGTCAACAGTTTGCGGTGTGTCGGTTCAAGTCAGTGCCCTACATTCAGAAGTGGCGGATTGATTTACATTTCAAGATAAATGAACTTTGGTCAACTTCTTTTGACTGAGTTCCTTTAACAATTGAGTCTATTTCCACTTAACTGCTCATTAAGAGTCCTGAAGGTCAACGCTCTGGTGAACCCTAGTCAATTTGGCCTCACTGAACACTTTGATCCACGCGTAATAATCAGCAAAAGCTTATATGAGCGCCCCACACGCTGCTAAATTCAGGGGTTTACACACAAAAAATAAGATTTACACATTTTGGTCAACCAGAATATTTTCCTGATAAAGTCTGACGACAGTTAACAATTTCATGAAGGTCAAAACTCCCGTCAAAACGTGCCTGCTCGGTCACAACGCGCACGTCAATCCATGCGTAAAAGAAAAACCAAACAAACAAAAACTCACAGCTCGTGGGGATAAATGGTACTGGATTAAAATAAAAAAATTGTGCACCAGATGTCACTTCTTTCTAATGTCATGTCTAGCGTGGCTGTGCGTACCGGGGAGTTTTACAGAAACGGCGTTACGGGTTTGTCCGCAGCATCAGCAGCATCTTCCTCCTCCAGCGCCTTCTTTCCCTCCTCTCTCCCCGTGGGGAGTGTGGCCCCTTTTAAATAACGTCTCCAAGTGGCTCGTTTTCCAAAGTGTGTTCGAGCCTTGACGCGTAATTAACAGTAAATATATGGAGAGAGAAATGGAGTGGGGCTAATGGCCTAATAAAAAAAATGTAAAAAAAAAAAAAAGACTTCAAGGAAATTGGGGGCTCGCTCGACGCTTTATGGACATGTCAGCGTTTTTTTTTTTCCTTTTTTTTTTTTCTGAGAAGCGCCGCGGCAGGTGGATGGACAGGCGAGCTTCAAAACACGGTGACAAATTCTAAAAGCGCTTTTTTTTCTCCCCCTTTCTTTTATTAGTCTAATCTGGAAATCTGTAGCAGGACGCACACGATTTACGCGCATTGATCCACGCCAAAGTTCCAATCCGATTAAAACAAGCACTCTGTCTGTAATTCTTAGTGTATATGTTTGTGCTCGAGCGCGCGGGGAGAGTGTGAGGAGCAGGGCTGTGGTTAGGAGCAGGTACGCGCCGGATTTGGAGACAGTTATTTACCGGAACACTCGTGCGTAATCTAATTGTGGTTTTGCGAAGTATAAAAGTGTGCCACGGAGAAGGAGCGAGGTCTTGCCAAAAAGTTTAAGAAGTGTAACCTTAACATATAAATAGTCTGTTATCTGTAAAATGTAGCGGCTTAACGCGATTAATGGCTTTTTTTTTTTTTTGGCGTTTACGCACAGCCAAGAAGTAAACATTTTATGGATTTGGAGAGGCGCGTTTGTGGATTACAGGCTTTAGGCTTGAATTATAACTGCAGTGACTTCATTCACAATCACGCAGCCAGGAGTTACAGACTCGGTGTAACTTTATAAATTTAGCGCAAAAGCTGGTGCACAGTGAGCCAAAAGTTTCCAAACCCCCCTCCCCCTCCCACTTTCTTTTTTATGCGCCGACATAATTATTTCAGATTTGTGTTTCTCAAGTCGAACGTGTTTTCCAGAAGCCTGTTCAATTAAGGATCAATTTCGGATCGTTACTATTCGTCTTAATTCATCTTGACGCGCGGCCAACGCGACAACTTCCAAATGACTCCTTATTTAGA
>NC_136859.1:36016674-36031674 GCF_951799975.1 Gobius niger
ATACGAGGATATTATGTTGTGTTTATGTTGGAGAGATCTGTAGGAGCGAGGAGGGAGGGAGAGGAGGGGGAGGTGGGGGGCTTATTTGAATTTCCACCCCCAGATCCTTCTCAGAAAACTGTTTTTGTTGTGGCCTCTCCGCTCCGCATAAAGTTTCATTTTGAGCCGAGTGAGAATTGTGCATTTTCAAACAAGAAAAAGAAAACACAAGCGCGCACGCACACACACACACACGCACACACACACACACGCGCGCACACACACACACACACACTCAATCCGCGCAGCCTCGTCCCGTTTCCCCCGAGAGCGAGCCAAAAGTTCCACAAAGCTGTTCAGAGGCGCGCTTCTGTCCTCTCTCTCTCCTGTCTCTCTCATTACGCACAGGAGGAGTTTGGGTGAGCGCGGGCAGTGGCAGCTGCGGCTCGGAGCGGAGAAGATTGTGTGGCTGCAGTGACGGCAGTGGCCACCAGAGGGCCCAATGAGGCGCAGACAGAGACGAGAGAGACGCACAGAACGATTTGAGCAGAAAGCTTCAGCGTTCCATTCAAAGTTTGGAAACAGCTGGAGGAACACGCTCCCTTCAGAATTCAACAGTCCAGAGGCAGAGGGGGCGAAAGAGCCTCATCTCAGATACATGTATGCTTCTTTAGCGCCTTCTTCTCCCAAAGAGAAAAAAGTGAAGGGACTCTACCAAGCAGCAGCACAAGTTACAGAGGATCCTTTTGTTTACATGAAGGGGAGACACTTCAGGCAGAACTCTTTATTTATTTATTCATTTCGGGTTTCGGGCCAATTTACCCTGTAACATAAACTTTCACCAAGAAACATATCTAATCTTCAGAACAAGACAAACACAAAGAATACATTATTCACTCTTTCAATGTTTCTCCAAAGATGTATTTGGGAAATTGTCATTTAAAGGTTTAAATGCATTTCTCACATTAGTGCGACGATATCTCCAAGCAAGCAGCTCCTACAGACTTCAAACTTACCCGCTTCGGACTGAACAATATTTTGAAGGGTTTTTAGAGGGATTTTTTTCATATCTAATTCTTTGCCTGAATTGCTGCGGTTTGAATTTCAAAAAACAAGCCAAAATAAAAACTTGTATAGATTCTTCCACTTAAAAGCTGTTATTTTAAAACTAAACAAGATATCCAAACCCCCTAAGAAAACGTCTTTGTAACTAACACCAATATAAAAGCATGAATTAAAACTGGGTTCAATCATTCCGATTTTGTCACCGAAAATATGGGACATTGGGGACAATTATAGGCTTAAAATGCCTTATTTTGAAAAGTGAAATGACAGAAAACTTGGACCACGTTTTTTTCTGATTATTTATGTCTCTACAGCAAAAGTTTCACATTGATATCTCTACATTTAAAAACTTTCCCTGTTCACCTGCAGTGTCTCACCTTAAAAGACACTTTCCTCCAAAGATAGATTCTCTGCTGACCACGTTTAAAAAAGTCTGTTTATGGCCAAGTCTCCACTGACCTGAAGAGGAGACATGGTCTAACACTTTCTCCAGGTCCACAAAACACATGTGGTTGGGCCAACTCCCACGAACCCTCGAACACCCGATGAAGGGTATAGAGCTGGTCCAATGTACCACAACCAGGACAAAAAAACGCATTGTTCCATCTGGATCCAAGGTTGGACTATCGGCCGGATCCTCCTCTCCAGCACCCTGGAATAGACCTTACCGGGGAGGCTGAGGAGTGTGATCCCTCTGTAATTGGAGCACACCCTCCGGTCCCCCTTCTTAAAGAGAGGGACCACCACCCCGGTCTGCCAATCCAGGGGCACTGTCCCCGACCGCCACGCGATGTTGCAGAGACGTGTCAGCCAAAACAGTCCTACAACATCCAGATGTAGCAGGTCACTTTAGCTAGTATAGTAGTTCTTGTTATCATCGGGCTAATTAGAAGTCTAGATTATGACTGTACAGCAGTTTGTAGTGAATTCAGTTTATGTAAACTGTATATGAGGTAGTATAGTGAGGAGTAGAGTAGTGAGGTGCGAGGCAAGGGGTTTGGGTATAAGCCGCCTATACCGGCCTGACCAGAGCAGGTGGAGTTCAGGTTGGTTGAGAGGTGGAGATCCTTGGGTTTGAGGCCTATCTACAGCTCGCCATCCAAGACTAGGGACCTGGCCAGCGAATAACACAGGAGCCTGAGTTTAATCACTGAATGCAAATCAAGGTAATCTGTCTTCATCATCAACCTAAATAAATAGAATAGCAATACAAAATACAATCAACAATGTTATATGTGCAATATACAAATTAATAATAATAAAGTAAACTCTTCCTCACCCTCCGCGGGCGGTCTCTTTTTCCTCCAAGCTCGGGTCCTCTACCAGAGGCCTGGGAGCTTGAGGGTTCTGTGCAGTATCTTTGCAGTTCCTAGAACTGCACTTTTCTGGACTGAGATGTCTGATGTACAGTATTTCCTGGGATCTGCTGTAGCCACTCCTCCAGTTTGGGGGTCACTACCCCGCACTCACCCTCCAGGTTTTCTCCAGCTCTTCTCTGAGCCCCTGGTATTTCTCTAGTTTCTCGTGTTCCTTTTTCCTGATGTTGAAGTCGCTTGGTATTGCTATGTCGATCACAACGGCTCCTCTGCTCTTTGTCCATCACCACAATGTCCGGTTGGTTCATTACCATTCTGTCCGTCTGTATCTGGAAGTCCCACAGGATCTTGGCTCGGTCATTCTCGACCACCTTTGGAGGTGTTTCCCACTTTGACCTTGGGGTTTCCAGCCCATACTCTGCACAGATGTTCCTGTACACTATACCAGCCACTTGGTTATGGCGCTCCATGTAAGCTTTCCCTGCCAGCATCTTACACCCTGCAGTTATCTAAAGCTGGATTGTCTCATTGGCCTCTTTGCACAGTCTACACCTGGGCTCTTGTCTGGTGTGATAGATCTGGGCCTCTATTGCTCTGGTGCTCAAGGCCTGCTCCTGTGCAGCCATGATGAGCCTCTGTGCTGTCCTTTAGTCCAGCTCTGTCTAGCCATTGGTAGGATTTCTTGATATCCGTCATTTCAGTTATGTTTCGGTGGTACATCCCGTGTAGGGGCTTGTCCTCCCATGACGGGACCTCCAGCACCTCATCTTCTGTTCCCCATTGTCTGAGACATTCACTGAGCACTTCATCTGTTGGAGCCTTGTCCTTGATGTACTTATGGATCTTGGATGTTTCATCCCGGGTAGTGGCTCCCACACTCACTAGTCCTTGGCCTCCTTCCTTACGGCTAGCGTACAGTCTCAGAGTGCTGGGGTGGAACCCTCCGTGCATGGTTAGGAGCTTTGTGTCTTTACATCTGTGGTCTGTATCTCATCCTTTGGCCAGCTTATTATTCCTGCAGGGTATCTGATTACTGGCAGGGCGTAGCTGTTTATTGCCCTGGACTTGTTCTTGCCATTGAGCTGCTTCTTAGGACCTGCCTTATATATACACAGTGCTGTCACTATGACAGGCGTAACTGTGCACCAGTGGCAGTATTCTTTCATTGTCTTTACCATAGCATAAAATGTTTATGTGACAGTGCACCCCAATGTAAAAGTATAAAAGGTCACGCCTATCTTCGCTCTGCCTCTGTCTTTGTTCTTCCGGGTGGTCCGCCTTCTGACTAAATGAAATAAAAGTGTAAAGATAGTCACTATACATATTTGCGTTGTGCACCACTGACTTGTGTTTTGTACCAAAAGAACAAAGGCGGGAGGTGTTTCCTCTTTGATTTCTTGTACAGCATTATTCCCAGACCTGCTATGGTTTCATTATGAGCCTCAGAGCCACAGGTTTAAACCTGTATAAACCATCAGACAGATGATCCAGTCAGAAATAATGTGCAGCTCACGTTTAGAAGAGAGTCCTCCTCCTGTAGCACGTGGAGCTCCACTTCTGTTTCACTCTATGAATGAATGAATGAATGAATGAATGAATGAATGAATGAATGAATGAATGAATGATGTTCCCCTCTTCTGTCGTAAACTCACAGTCCTGAATCTTCTCTCCCTCAAATGTTCTCGTCCTGGGACATAACTGTCTGTCCAAGTCAGCGAGGGTTGTCCCAAAGTGTGAAATAAACAAGCAGTGGCTAAAGCAGACAAGCTAGTTAGCATTGTTATGCTACCTCCAGGAAAGTCCGTTTAAACGTGACTTCTGACTGAAGAAAGTTGTCCAAAGTCCATTAGTTTGACTAAATCCTTTCACCTCCTCTCAGGAAACAACACAAAGCTTCTCCGGTCTCTCAAATGAGAAGTTTTCCTCTGATTGTCCGTGTCCAGAGCTGTCTTTCACCTGTTAATCTCCGATGGGCGCTGAGGTCAAGCGACCTCAGGGTAATGGGTACCGTCACACTCGCGAGATTAAACGTGGGAATGGCGCAGGTGATGCAAGATAATGTGAAGGGATGATATGAGAGGAAATATAGCTCATTTCCCACCCTTATTTCCCACACTTAAGGTACTCAGAACGAATCTCATCCACCCCCGGAGCTCTGCCACGGTGAGCTTTCTAACCACCTCAGTGACTTCAGCTTGGGAGATGGGCGAGTTCGCCTCTGTCCCCAGCCTCTGTCCTCCTTGAAGTACTCCTTCCACCGCCCGACAATATCTCCAGTCAAGGTCAGCAGCTCCGCACCCCCACTGTAAACAGTGTTGGTGAAGCACTGCTTCCCCCTCCTGAGGCGCCGGATGGTTTGCCAGAATCTCTTCGAGGCCGACGGATGGTCCTCCTCCATGGCTTCTCTGAACTCCTCCCAGACCAGAGTTTTTGCCTCTGTGACCGCACGAGCTGCAGCACGCTTGGCCTGCCGGTACCTCTCAGCTGCCTCTGGAGTCCCACAAGCCAACAAGGCCAGGTAGGACTCCTTCTTCAGCTTGACGGCATCCCTTACTTCTGGCCACCACCACCAAGTTCCGGGATTGCCACCACGACCATACGGCCGCATCAACAATGGAGGAGGACTCCATGTCTCCAACCTCCCTCGGAATCTGGGTGAAGTTCTTCCGGAGGTGGGAGTTTAACGCCTCATTTACACCAAGTACGTTTTGTCCACAGCCCGTTTTACGTACGTCAAATAGCGCATTCTAGTTTACGTCTGTACGTCTTTAATCCGTCATGTAATAATGTAGCCTTTTAATCACATACAGTAATGCCAGCTTTATTTTCTGAGTTTAAGATGCATTATAGGAGCTTACATTTCTTAGCTTAGAGTTAACGCGTTTACCTGCGGCTCAAGAAACATCACATGGAGCGGCCGTTGGTCTGTCTGTGTCCTCTCCTCTCTCATCATCCACTTACTCATCTTTCCCCCTCGGTCTTCTGCTTGTCTGTGGTCTTCTGTGCTCTCCTTGTGTGTGTACTCCTCCGATCATCCCCATCCTCACATCCAATTCTGAAGGGTCCTATTCTGAAGCAAACATGCTCTTGGGCCTCGGAGTTTCAAATCGTGGCGAGTTTGTGTGTGAGAAAAAGAAAGGCGGGCCGTGCGGTGGGTCTCGGCGCAGGCACGGTGGACAGACCTGGTTTTAGTTAGCTTAGCAGGTTGCGGGCTAAACGTTCTCCAGGAGATGTTGTTATGTTGTTGTTCTGAAGTGGTGTTAGGATGTTTATCGTCCCACCGAAACACAGAGGTAGTTCCATCTTGACGTCAATGTTAAAACTAGGCCATTATCCGTTGTTTTGCCCTTTTGTCGAGCACATGGTTCATTACTACTGCCCGGTAGAAAAAGCTATTGATGATGCTCTGGCGTCTGTCAAAAATAAAATCGATGCACATTTCTGCCGTAGAGCCGTAGACGTGACGTAACCATCAAATAAACTATATTTATTTCCAGTTGTTATGGCAGACGTACGTAAAACAGGCTGTGGGTGTAACGAGTTCGGTGTAAGTGACGCGTAAGATCCCACTGACCTGCCAGCGGATCCAGCTCACCACTAGGTAGACATCTCTGCACATGTGCAACCTTTGTCCACTTAAATATTTTGGAACATTAACAAATATTTCAAACACGTCTCTCTTCAAACTCTTTATTTTGAGGCTCTCAGTCATCCAGGTGCTGAACAACAGGAGAATGGGTCCATTAGACCAAACAATAATAATAATAATAATAATAATAATAATAATAATAATAATAATAATAATAATAATAATGTTGAACTAATGGGCGGTTGGAGTGAGTTCCAAAGGTTGGGGGCAGCGATGGCGAAGGCTTGGTCCCCCAATGTCCAGCGGTCAGTGCGGGTGGTGGGAGTGAGGCGGTTGGTGTTGGCTGAGCAGAGGCATCTGGTGGGTTGGTGACTGCATTGCAGGAGCTCGCGAGGTTAGGGCGGGGCCAGGTTATGGAAGGACTCAGGGACGTGCACAGATAGAGCCCAGGTGGTGCTCAAGCACCTGCCCCTTTGCCCTTATAAGTGCCCTTCTCAAGACCTGTTTTTTTTTTCTCCCCAATATTAATTATTATTTCTTTTATTGTTGTTAGATATTTGCCCTACTAAGCCAACATGTGCTGAAAATACAGTTTTAATGTTCAGCAACTTTATATCGCGCTTCCTTCCTCCTCTGCCTCTCGAGCCGCGGCTCCTGATCAATAAGAGCAGCTGTGCCGTCCCCGTGTTTCCCCTGTTTGAGACGATGGTACAGCCCATCTCTGTGAGACGCGGGAGTAAAGTAAACTGTAAATTCGATAACTTTATGAACGAGCCAGCGCGACATGACTGGATTATTAAGGGGAAAGGAAACAAGAGGGCGACGGGGCGAGAATGTCAGCGCCGCGTGTCGAGACCGTCCGGACAAAGTCAGCGGTAACAGCCACTCACTTTAGCGGTTCTGTTTTGTTGCGCTATAAAATGTTCTGAAAATGAGCTTTAGGGCCTGGGCTGAGCGTAGACCAGGTCCAGAGCAGTGTGAGCTGAGCTGAGGAGACAGAGGGGAGAGGAGGAGAGAGAAAGGTGAGGAGGTGTCTGGGTTCTGGGCACAGCAGCTGTGGGAGGAGCACAGGAACATGGACAGCCCAGGATTATTGTTATTTAAGGTATTTTTGACATGGACAAAGCACTGATATTGACAAGCCAGAAGTGTAGGCTATAGTACCTTTGCATCATTTATTTGTGATAGTCTTACATCGTCCTCTAAAGAACATCTAGTTTATTATTAGGTCCACATAATTGGATATTTTATATTGCCGTCTTAATCAATGGTCTGTTAGTGTCACTAGTTACAGAAAAATCACCTTTTTTTTTCCGGCAGTTGTGCCCTTTTGTCTTGGTTGAGCACCTGCCCCTCAAAATGTCTGTGCACGCCACAGGAAGGACTTGTAGGTGAGGAGCCAGTGGAGCTGCTGGAGGACGGGGGTGATGTGTTCTCTGGACCGGGTGTGAGTGAGGAGGCAGGCAGAGTTCTGGATGTATTGCAGTTTTTGGAGTGGAGGGGTAGGAAGTCCGCAGTGAAGGCGATTGCAGTTGTCCAGTCTGGAAGTGACGAAGTGTGTGGAGGAGGATTTTAGCTGTTGACTGGGTAAGGGAGGGGCGGAGGCGGGCAATGTGGAGGAGGCAGAAGAAGGATGTTTTATGGCTGGTGTACACTGTGCGATTTTTTTGTCTTATAAGATTTTTAGATGCCACATTGCACGACGTGGGGATGGTAAAATCGTGAGCTGCTTTCGTCCCCACTTTTCGATGGTTCAGAGAGAGAATCGTAGCTATGACCAAAGTTTTTGTCGTAGCAGTTTCAGGCATCAGAAGACATGTGTCTGGCTAAGGCGAGCGCCACTTCCTAGCGGTGTTTATTTCTGCAGAAAAGTGCAGGGAAAGTCCTGCAAAGACCTGCTCACGCCTGGCCTCTATTGCTTGTGACTGGCAGCGTGCGCTCATGTGTCGACTCTGAGACTTTGCCTTCCAAAATATCAGACACTGCCTGATGTCGGTCAGAGCTCGTCTTTGGTCGTACGATAGTTCTATTTTAAATCTTTGTCCCTGTCTCACTGTACGATCTAAGATTTTCCCCACGACAAGTGATTGCTCGTCGCAGATGGCTGGAATCGTGCAGTGTACGATGTGGTTGGTGTGTGGTGTGAGAGGATGGAGGTTGCGTACAGAGGGGGAGACATTGTGGCCGTCGATGAGAAGGGTAAAGGTCTGGACAGAGGGGAGAAGATAATTGGGGCAGGTGATGAGGAGTTCTATTTTATTGCTGTTGAGTTTGAGACAGTTTTTGTCCATCCAGGTTTATATATTGGAGATGCAGTCAGTGATGGTGGAGAGGATAACTGGGGTGATGGATTTGGTGGAGATGTAGAGTGGACGTATCGCCGGCGTTGCAGTGGGGGCCGAGCACCGAATCTTGGGGGACACCGTGGGTGACGGGGGAAGTGTGGGAGTTGCAGTTGTTGACAGAGACGAAGTGATGACAGTCAGAGAGGATTGGAGATGAACCAGAGATGTTCTGTGCCAGAGATGCTGACTGATTGTAGATGGTGGAAGGGGATGGTATGGTCTATTGTGTCAAATGCAGCGGAGAGGTCGAGGAGGAAAGATATGGAACGAGAGCCAGCGGCGAGGAGAAGATCGTTTGTGACTTTGAGAAGTGTTTCTGGATGTAAAAAGATGAGAGGAGTGGAGATGTTGGTGGAGTTTGGTGATGATGGCGCGTTCCAGAATTGTAGAAAGTAACGGGAGATTGAAGTTGGGTATGAAGCTGTCCAGGTTGTCGGGGTTAAGGCTGGGTTTTTTCAGGAGGGGTGTGATGGCAGCAAGTTTGAGCGAAGATGGGACAGAGCCAGAGGTAAGGAAAGTGTTGATGATGCTGGTGATGAGAGGGACATTAAATTAAATAACAATTTAACACTTTAAATTTGATTTCATTTAATTCTCTTCCTGTTATCATCTTAATCATAAACTTTTCAGCTCAAATACTACACAAGTAAAGTACACATCCTCAAAAACTCTACCACCACTCTACCGACCAGCACTTCAATAAATGTACTTTGTTACTGACGCCTCTGTCACTAACAAGTGATAATCAGGCTGAACAGTTGGAGATGTTGTGTTCCTTCAATGCCACGTCTCTTCCTTAGAGAAGGAGAGGAGTAGAAGTAATAAGTTCTCACCAAAAAATACTACCTAAGGAAGTCAGACAAAGGCTGTTGAGCGTCTCATCCATGCCCGACATGGGGGAGGTCTACCAGAAGATTTGTAGTTAAAGTAGTTGGCAGAGTAAAAAGGAAATGTGCTCCCTAATGGCTTCCTTATAATACAAACATTTATAAGAGAGGCCAAATGTCCAACACTACAGACTACAGGTAACAGCACAACATCCTCGGTCCACGAAGAACAACTCCTGTATGACCGAGACCTTGTACAAATCAAGTAAACTACAGATCCTCAGGTAGTACTGTAAAGTACTGGACTTCAGTAAACTGACTTTGTTACTGAGCACCTCTGCTAGTAAAAAGAAAGAAAGTAACCACAGGTGGTTGGTTAGTTGGTAAGGCTCTCCTTTACTTGAGTTGTATTTGTGTTGAGAACATTCCACACTTAGAATGTTTATTTAAAACCTTTTATACTCCACTACATTCCTCCAAATGGCTCCGAAGGGAAACATCAATTTGGCCAAGTGTTTTGTTCATCTAAAAGCATGATGCACACTATGAACTTGACCTTGATTATGAACAGTAGGTGGCGCTGTGCAGATGATGTGCTGTCAATGTTACTGACTCACAATGAGGACATTTTTTTCAAGTTGTTTCTCACAACATTTAAACAAATTTGTATTTTATACTTTGTACACTTAAGTATTTTCACTTTTATTGGAGTAATACTTGATAATGAAATGAAGTACTCTGACTCCAGTGAGTCCACTACTCCATAAGGCGACTCAGGTTAGTCCATGTGAAAAAAGTTGTAAAAGCAACAGTTTCAAAGTAACAAATGTCTGATCAGTGATGCAGTTTGGAAACACTCGGTCCCTGCGTGTGGCATGAGCTAATAACAGCTCGTCTCTTTAACTGTCTGCACTTTCCCTTTTAAAGACAATAAAGTGTGATGAATGACAAGCTGCTTCAGGAGAGGGAGCGGAGAGGCGCGCGCTCTGAAGTGGCTAAGCGCTAATCACAGGCTGCACTCCGTTATTTGTCTGATGCACATGCCCAGGAGCGAGCATCGCTGTGGCGGCGGCTCTTAGAAAGGAATGTTCAGGTCTGCGGTGAGCCCAGACTTTATTTATCATAGTGTTTTTATAATTGCTCACTTTCACAGATTAACGAGGATTCCAGAAGAACACGTGTCACGTCTGATCGCGCCGGCCTGCGTCACCTCGCCTCAGGCTCGACCTGGACTGCGTCTCTCAAAGGGAGACAGATCTTTACTTGAGAGGGAGCCAGAGCTGACTGAAAAGAGCAAAGGTGACAAGACTTTTTAAGGATCTGTAATCATTTTGGCCATTCCAAAGTAAACGATAGGCATTTATATGATATATTGTACCTCCACCACTACGGAGCACTCAAGTGCATAAGTGAAGTGGCTTCACAGTGCAGTTAAGGAGTTGACATTTGCAACACTTCTTCATAAATGGCTAACACGCGTTTTGAGTTACTCACCGCTCTGGCCTCTCCATCGGGTGTTTTTATTATGGGAATCACGCTGGTTATAAGAGTTAGTCCACTTTGATTCTGGCCAAGGTTCACCAAACAGACAGTCACAGACAAACACTATTTTGGTGATAGTTGCCGAATCCTGGAAAGAAATTCCAACTTCTGGCGAGTAGTTTAGAAAGAGCTCCTACTTCACAACTTTCGGTGCAAACATGACATCTGTTCAGGCGCTGTGTTTGTTTACTCTTTTTATTTATTATTTTTTTATTTCTTACGAAATAAATAAAAGAGTGGTTTTGCAAATTAAAATCAGGCCGTAAGGCGTTACATTACAGACGTCGAGCACTTCCTGGTGTTCTAGTCTGATGTCACATACGAACAACACAGTCGTTTACCAGGAGAGGGCGGAGCAGCTGCTCAGCAGAATTCAGGAGAGTTGCTGAGAACTGTGTGAATAAAGCCAAAAAACACTGTTTTTGATAAAGGAAATAGCATAACAACATGGTTAAAAGCGCCATAAAGTCGATTTTGCATAACATAGGCCTTTAAGATTCAAGATTATTTTATTTTATATTATTTGTCAAACCATGTGAATTGTTTGAAATTATGTTTCTCTCATCCTTGATTGTGGTGGGGGGAGGGGAAAGAGGGGTGGGAGTGAGTTTAGGGAGTTCACCTTCCCGATGGCCCTGTGGACGAAACTGTTCCACAGTCGACCAGAACTGACCCGTAGATTGCACAGTCTCCTCCCTGACGGCACAACCTTGAAGAGACTGTGTGATGGTGCGAGGGGTCCCTGGCGATTACGATGGCTTTGCGGGTGAGACGGGTGGAGTACATGTCCTTAATAGAGGGGAGGGGGCTCCACAGATCTTCTCTGTTCTGCTCTCACGATGCGCTGGAGGCTCCTTCGGCAGGAGGCAGTGCTGGCGCCGTGACACACAGTGATGGAGCTGGTCAGGATGCTCTCTATAGTCCCTCTGTAGAAGAACCACACAGTGATGGAGCTGGTCAGGATGCTCTCTATAGTCCCTCTGTAGAAGAACCACACAGTGATGGAGCTGGTCAGGATGCTCTCTATAGTCCCTCTGTAGAAGAACCATACAGTGATGGAGCTGGTCAGGATGCTCTCTATAGTCCCTCTGTAGAAGTTGGACATAACGGAGGCTGGGACTCTGGCTTTTCTCAACTTGCGGAGAAAGTAGGGACGCTGATTACTTTTCTTGACCAGTGATGCAGTGTGCATGGTCCAGGAGAGCTTCTCTGTGATCTGCACACCCAGGAACTTCGTGCTGGTCACCCTCTCCTCTGCAGCATCATTGATTGTTAGAGGAGCTGGACCTGCGCTCTTCGAAAGTCCACAACAATCTCTTTTGTCTCTTGTCTCCACATTTAGAGAGAGATTGTTCTGTGTGCACCACATGGCCAGAGTGCTCACCTCACTCCTGTAGTTTGACTCGTCTCTCTTGCTGATGATGCTTTTCTCCCAATCAAAAGTTTAAGACCAGTTGAAAAATGGCAACAACAAAATCAATCACAGTAGAATTCAAAATGCAATGAGAAATGGGAGTGAGACAAAACATTATTCAGTGAAGCTTTTATTGAAAACACCAGTTAAACTGAAATGCCTAAGGGCCAAATCTGGAAAAATGTGGATTCAGTGTCATTTACTGTCAGGTATTCATACTGGCATGACGTCCTGATGCAAAGGCAGAAAAACACTCTCGTTTGAACATGATGGGTGGTTGAGCTGCAACAACAGTCAGTTTGAATTTCTTAAAGGGGGGGTATTATGCAAAATCGACTTTTTCAAGCTTTACATCATGTTATTAAGTCATTCCCTCATTAAAACCATGCCTGAAGTGTTGCCTTGGCACATTCACGTATTTTCGAGTAATCTGTAGAAACTCTGATGGCATCCATTTTAGGGATAAAACGCCTGATTCCTTCAGGAAACGCCCTCGACCTCCAGGATACGCCTCCGACCTTTCGTCACCAGCCGAGTAACCAACCACTGCTCCTCAGCAGAACCCCCTCCCCGCAGTGTCTAGCCCTAAGACGTAAACAGAGTCATCATGGAGGATTGGCTTCATGTGTTGTGAACCGGAGCCACAGCAGACTTTTACAAAGACACACATCAGTGTTTTTGTTACCTAAACACCCAGGATTAAAACCGGTGACAAGAACACTTATTTCAGTGTCTGGTTCTGCGCTGGGCCTTGATGATGCACAGAGCCTCCGGAGAAAGCTAATGCTAAGCTAAACCTCGAGTCATCACGTGAAAACGAGAAATATGCACAAATAAAGTCAATAAAACCACCACACTCATAAAGAACCGTTTAACAATGATCACACACGGAGCCAGGCTTGTTGATTTGGAAGTTTATTGCTCACATTTCATCTACAATGGGTCATAGCCGAGTGGTTTTCTCCCGGAGCTAACAAGCTAGCCACGTCAAGCTAACGGGAAAATTCACTGAATACAAGCAGCATATTATGCATTGAAAACGTCACTAAAACAGGCAACTGCTTGAAGCAGCCTTTATGATGATGACACACGGAGCCTGGCTTGTTGATTGTGTAGTTTATTGCTCACATTTCATCTACAGTGAGTCGTAGCCGAGTGGTTTTCTCCCGGAGCTAAGGCACTATTAGCCGCGACAAGCTAACAACCTTCACCTTCACAACATTCATTGAAAACAGGCAGCATATTATGCACAAATAACGTCAATAAAGCAGGCAACTACTCGAAGCAGCCTTTACGATGATCACACAATGAGCCTGGCTTTACACATTTGTGGTTTATTACAGACTTTTCATCAACAATGAGCTGTAGTCGATTATAACAAGCTAACGGGGTAACCTCGAAAAACCATTGTCCACCTGCTCAGATAATGTCCGTCTTTGAATCGTATGGGCTCCTGCAGATCCTGGTGTCGTCCATGGGGGTATAGTTAGAGATCCATAGGGCATGGCAGATGCAAAGAGAGAGCCTCCAAACAGCAGTTATTTTTCAGGCAAGAGCCCCTTCCAAGCGTCCGGTGTGGAAGGTTCGTCTTCAAATCACATCCTGTGTGGCCATTGTTCACAAAGTGATAAACAGTAGCTCCTTTCCAACAATAAAAATTAAAATGCACCGATCGTAGTTTCAATACTGTTGAGACAAGCGGAGTGTTGTGATGCCACAGACAGCGTGTGGAGGGGGCGTGTCGGAAAGGGTCAGAGGTTCTTAAAGAGACAGAGGCCTATTCTGGTGGCCATACCGCCTTTGCTCTGCCCAATCCCGTCAGATCTTGGAAGCTAAGCAGGGAAGGGCCTGGTCGGTACTTGGATGGGAGACCGTTTGGTAACACCAGGAAGCCTGGGGTGAATGTGGTGTGTGAGTGAGTGGTTGGTGGTGGTCGGAGGGGCCGATGGCGCAGACTGGTTGCCTCGCTTCCGTCAGTTTACCCCAGGGCAGCTGTGGCTACAACAGTAGCTTATCACCACCGAGTATGGAGTGAATGAATAATGACGACAATGTAGCGCTTTGAGAAACTTGTTAATACAGGCTTGTAAAGCGCATTACAAGTGTAAGGCATTATTATTATTATTTCAAGTCATTTGCTACCGCCATTTTGAAAGAGCAATTTTATACAAGGCTGTTATTCTAATTTACTGCATTGACAGACCAACAGAAGGTTTCGTCATCATTGTAGTGTGCTATAGACTGGTGCTATTTGGCTGAAAAAAGCATAATACCCCCTCTTTAAAAGATCCTGAGGTTTATGGATCAAAAAAGTCAAGTGGAACACCCAAAAAAACATGTCCCCAGCACTGAGCCGGAGGATCTGATTGGCTGGAGGATCCTCCATCCAAATGAAGGCGACTGCAGCCCAATAACCATCAGAGGCATCTGCGACTGAAGGGCTTCAAAAACAAAACACGTCTTCACAGGCCTCGTCTCCTTGAGCCACAGAACTGTCCATTTGGACTTCGGACAGAGACCAAACATGGGACAATGAAAGGTGAAGAAAGTTTTATTCTCATGTGAGAAAAAACATAACCTTGATGGTCCTGATGGTCTGGGCTGCAGTCGGCTCCAGGAGCGACAACCATTTGGGTTGAGGATCCACCAACCAATCAGATCCTCCGGCTCAGTGCTGGAGACATTTTTTGGGTCTTCCACTTTACTTTTTTGTCCCATAACCCTCAGGACCATTTCAGGCATTCTAAATGACTGTGTTACTGCGTCCCACCTCTGCAGTGATGGCGCGCTGCGGGAGGCTCTGATTATAAATGGACTCAAATGGTAAATGGACTCAACTTATATAGTGCTTTTCTACCTTTATCAGGCCCAAAGCGCTTTACGGTAGGAACCAGTCAACCAGCAAATACAACCATATTAGTCC